>NW_026867800.1:874959-971944 GCF_020745735.1 Hemiscyllium ocellatum
TTACGAATCAAAAACCACCCATATTCATTCTTATTTTGGTCTCACAGCTGAAATAGAAGATTCTTCTTGATGAGTTAGTAACCCCTCTGCTTTACAAATTGAAGGATGAGAAAAACCACATGTCTGAACACTGAGACCGAGCGTTGAGGAGAGAAGGCAGGGTGAAGCGAGAGCTGCCGGCAAGGTAAGGGCTAAATTTATATTTGGGCAGAGGCTAAACCCGAATACTGCACATGTAACATCACCCTCCCGCCCCTCTACTCTCACCGGAACGGGAAGACTCAGTAAGGTAAGACTTTTAATTTTATCTTTATCTTTCTTTTTCATATATTTAAGTGCGTTATTTGGGTTAAGTTAGTTAATATAAAGCTATGCTTCCCATAGCAGGGACCTCAGACCGTGGCACGTGCCTCTTGCTTGAAGTGGGAGCTTCGGAACGTGTCTGATATTCCTGACTCTTTCACGTGCAAGACGCATGTCCAGCTGCAGCTCTTGTTTGACCGCATGACGGCCCTGGAGCTGTGGATGGACTCACAGTGGAGCATGCGCGATACTGAGGAGTAGTGGACAGCACGTTTAGTGAACTGGTCACACTGCAGGTTAGGATTGCTGAGGGAGACAGTGAATGGGTGACCAAAAGGCATAAAAAGAGTAGGAAGGCAGTGCAGGTGTCCATTGCGGTCATCTCCCTCCAAAACAGTTCTACCATTTTGGATACTGTTGGGGAAGATGGCTCACCAGGGGACGGCAGCAGTTGCCAGGATCATGGCACCGTGTCAGGTACTGCTGTTCAGAAGGGCGGGAAAACACTCGTAGGGCCATGGTTATAGGGGATTCTGTTGTAAGGGGAATAGATAGAATGTTCTGTGGCCGAAAACAGGACTCCCAGATGGTATGTAGCCTCCAAGGCGCTCAGGTCAGGATGTCACCGATTGACTACTGAGCATTCTAAAAGGGGAGGGCGAACAGCCAGTTGTCTTGGTGCATATAGGCACCAACGATATAAGTAGGAAACAAGATGAGGTCCTGAAAGAAGAATTCAGGGAGCTAGGAGAGAATGTAAAGGGTAGTGATCTCGGGAATACTACCAGTGCCACGTGCAAACCAGTGTAAAAAATGAAAGAATAGGCAGGATGAATACGTGGCTTGAGGAATGGTGTAGGAGGGAGGGATTCAAATTTGTTGGACATTGGGACAGGTTCTGGGGAAGGTGGGACTATTACAAAATGTACTGTCTACATCTGAACCAGACCGGAACCAACATCTTTGGGGCAGTTTTTGGTCCTACTGTTGGGGAGTTTGTAAACTAATGTGACAGTGGTCTGGGAACCAGTCGAGTCTGGAGATTGTAGAAATTGTGAAGATGGCATTAATTAAGGGAAGGGTAGGCAGAGAGCAGATGATCACAAATATCTAGTGGCATGAAATAGGCCTACTTTCACGCAAGGAGTATAGTGTGTAAGGCAGATGAACTTAGGCTTGGATTGGTGCCTGAGAGTATGACATTATTACAATCACAGAGACTTGGTTCATGGAAGGGCATGATGGTTAACAATGAAATGTTTCAGGATATAAATGCTTCAGACAGGACAGAGAGGGAATCAAAAGGGGGTGGGTGGGTGGGATGGAGTTGCATTGCTCGTCAAGGACGATTTCACGGCTATGCTAAAGGAGCACACTATGGAGGTTTTGGCTAGTGAGGCATTATGGGTAGAGTTGAGAAATAAGAAGGGTGCAGTTACATTGTTGGGGCTGTATTACAGACGTCCCAACAGTGAGTGTGGGGTAGAAGAACAAATATGTAAACAGACAATGGAAAGATGTAGAGGCAATAGGGGAGTGGTGATGGGAGATTTTAATTTTCACAACATTGACTGGGATACACTTAACGTCTGGATGGGGTAGAATTTGGAAGAATTCCAGGCGAGTTTTCTACTTCAGTATGTCAATAGTTTGACGAGCGAAGAGGCCATATTGGACCTGGTACTGGGGAACAAGACAGGACAGGTGGTAGAAGTTGCAGTGGATGATATCTTTGGGAACCGTGACCACAATTCTGTAAGTTTCAGAATATTCACAGATAAATTAGAAAGTGGACCTAAGGGAAGAGTACTAAACTGGGCCAAGGACAATTATATCAATATTAGACTGGAACTCGGAAATGTGGATTGGACATAGCTATTTGAAGGGAAGTCCACATTTGCGATGTGAGAGGCTTTCAAAGATAGGTTAAAGATAGTGCAGGATAGGCATGTCCCGTTGAAGGCAAAGGATAGGAGAGGCAAGATTCATGAACCATGGATAACAGGAGAAATTGTACGACTAGCCAAGAGGAAAGGGAAGCATACATAAGGTCTAGGCAGCTAAGAACAGAACGGGCCCTGGAGGAATATCAGAAGAGTAGGACAAGTCTTAAACAAGAAATCAAGCGGGCTAAAAGGGGTCATGAAATAGCATTAGCGAGCAGAATTTAGAAGAATTCCACAGCAGTCTATTCTTGTATAAGAAGTAATCAGGTAACTAGAGAAAGGATTGGTCCACTAAAGGATAACGAAGGAAGTCTGTGTGTCGAACCTGGAGAATGGGTGAGATTCTGAATGATTACTTTGCATCAGTGTTCACTGAGGAGAGGGGCATGGTGAATGTTGAGATTAGACATCGAAGTTTGATTAGTCTGGATCACATTGACATAAATAGGGATGATGTGTTGGGCAGTCTACTGGTTATTACCATGGACAAATCCCCAGGACAGGATGTGATCTATCCCAGGTTGCTGAGGAAGGCGAGAGAGGAAATAGCTGGGGCCCTGACAGATGCCTTTATGGCATCCTTCAATACAGGTGAGGTGCCAGAGGCCTGGAGGATTGCTCATTTTGTCCCCCTGTACCAGAAGGATAGTAGGGATATTCCAGGTAATTCCAGACCAGTGAACCTGACTCGGTGGTAGGAAAGTTGCTGGAGAGGGTACTGAGGGATGGCATCTATTTATATTGAGAAAAGAATGGGCTTATCAGTAATAGGCAACATGGTTTTGCGCGGGGGAGTTCGTGTCTTATTAATGTAATTGAGTTCCTTGAGGATGTGACCAAGGTGATAGATGAAGGAAGGGCTGTTGATGTCATATACATGGACTTCTGTAAGGATTTTGATAAGGTTCTCCATGGTAGAATAATGGAGAAATTGAAGTCATATGATGTGCAGGGTGTTCTAGCTAGCTTGATAAAGAACTAGTTGAACAGCAGGAGACAGAAGTAGTAGTTGAAGGGAGTTTCTCTCAATGGAGAAAAGTGACCAGTGATGTTCCACAGGGGTCAGCGTTGGGGCCACTGTTGTTTGGAATATAAAAAGATGATCTGGAAGAGGGCGCTGTTGGTATGATCAGCAAGTTTTCAGATGACATGAAGATTGATGGAGTAGCAGAAAGCATAAGGGAATGTCAAAGAATACAGAATGATATAGATAAACTGGAAAACGTGTTGCTCGAAAAGCACAGCTGGTCAGGCAGCATCCAAGGAGCAGGTGAATCGCCGTTTCGGGCATAAGCCCTTCTTGACGAATTGAAGATATTCCCGAAACATCGATTCTCCTGCTCTTTGGATGCTGCCTGACCTGCTGTGCTTTTTCAGCTCTGATCTCCACCATCTGCAGTCCTCACTTTCTCCTTTTTGATATAGATAGACTGGAGAGTTCGGCGGAAAAGTGGCAGATGGATTTCAATCCAGACAAATGTGAGGTGATGCATTTAGGCAAGAGTAATTCTAGAGCGAATTATACAATGAACGGAAGAGCCTTTGGAAAAGTTGATGAGCAGAGAAATCGGGGAGTGCAGGTCCATTGTACCCTTAAGGTTGCTGCACAGGTGGATAGAGTGGTATGTAGTTTGCTTGTCTTCATTGGACGGGGTTTTGAGCATAAAAGCTGACAAGACATTGGTTCGGTCGCATTTAGAATACTATGTACAGTTCTGGTCGCCACATTACCAAAATGATGTGGACGCTTTGGAGAGGGCGCAGAGAAGGTTTACGAGGATGTTGCCTGGTATGGAAGGTGCTAACTGTGAAGAAAGGTTGAGTAGGTTAGATTCATTTTCATTAGAAATAAGGAAATTGAGTGAGGACCTGATTGAGCTTTATAAAATTATGAAGGGTTTAGAAATGGTGGATAGAGACAAGCCTTTTCCCAGGGTGAAGGATTCAATAACGAGAGGTCACACTTTCAAGGTGAGAGGTGAAAGTTTAAGGGGGATACACGCGGTAAGTACTTCACACAGAGGGTGGTGGTCGTTTGGAATGCGTTGCCAGCAGAGGTGGTAGAGACAGGCACGGTAGATACATTTAAAATGCGTGTAGATAGATGCATGTGTAAGTGGGGAGCAGAGGGATACAGATGCTGAGGAATTGACCGACAGGTTTAGACAGTACATTTTGATAGGCTCCAACATTTGTTGGAACACAAACGAGAAATTCTCAAAGGGCTGTTCAAGTGTAAGTTCCCTTCCCCAGAGGACTGTGGTGCCTCGATGGTTGCATTTATTCAAAGTTGTTTTGTATGTAGTAAAATGATATACAGACAGAAACGTGCTGCTGCGACCGAAAGCACATGGAATGGTGACAAAGTATCTAATAGCCCACTCCTGCTGCTCAGTCCTGTGTTGCTATGTTCTATTCAAATCCCCAAGCTCCTACAAGGAGCAGATGGAGGCCACTTGCTCCAAATACCTGGTCAACAGTAACACAGCATCTCATTCAGTCCCTCAAGACTGTCATACATGGTTTGGTGTCCGTTGGAAATGTTATTTGGTTATTATAGACCCAGATTCAAAGTGAATACAGTCCCCATATCTCAACCAGAGATGACTCACAAAATACTTTACTCTCTCTGATTGCAACGCTCAATAAAAGAACATTCAGGAAAATTACAGCCATTAACTTTGCAATTACTGAATATGAGGACAAAAGGAACAGGATCAGGTAAGTCGGATGATCAAGCCACTGCATAACATCATGGCTGATATACTGTTGACAGTAATTCCTCTTTAATGCCCAATTCCTCATCCCTTCGCTCTCTGACAGGTCAAACATCCACCTACCTCCTCCTTAAATGCTTTCAGTGATATAGCTCCCCTAGCTCTCTCGCCCAGATAATTCCTGACAGTGATTGCCTTCTGTGAGAGGAAAGCACGCTCTGCACATACACCGTCACCTATTGATATGAACAAGAGGCGAACACAGGGGCTCAGGAAAGAGCGAATGGCTTTGATACCAAGGCAGTATATTTGACTGAGGATGGCATCGGGGCCACCTACTTATTTGAGCTGAATGTGGATCAGGTGTAACCTTCCCACTGGACCGGGTCTTTCAGAACACAAATAAAGAGGTTTGGGGTCAGTCGCCAACAATCCTTTCTGTCCCAGGACATCTCTGCAGGAGATCCACAGGTTAGCCCCCTCAGCACAAACATCTTCAGCTGCTCCATCAATGTATTTTCCTGTCATAAGATCTGAAGTAGGTATGATGACTGAAGATCACAGAATGTTCAGAACATTTTGTCCCCCATCAGCTCCTGAACCATTCTGTGTCCATGTGCAGCAAGACCCGGACAGCATTCCGGTTTGTGCTGTTAAAGTGTCGGTAACATTTATGTAACAGCACGGCCAGACACTGCACATTTCCACAGTTAAAAAGGAGCTCATTCAGCATCTCCAGCTGGTTGCACACGGGTATGAGCTGGCATTCAGGAACAGGAAGAGTGACAGCAGATTCAATACTCCTGCCTGTTACACAGGAAGAAGAGTGGTCTGTTCAGTGCATCGAGCTGTTAAACAGGAACAGGCAGAGACCAATCAGACACTTAAACCTGTTCCATGAGACCAGAATGAGGCTATTCATCCACATGAGACAGTTATACAGGAACATGAGGGGGTCACAGATATTCCAAAATGACAAACCAATGAAACCGAGGCGGCACTGATAGAGGACTCCATGATGTTAATCATGGTTCCATTGTTTGTAGAATGTGTGCTGCTTTAACATAGTTTGCTGGCAATGACGAGGGAAGTCAAATGATTCGTGCCAAATCTCAAGGATGCATCTTCCATCACCGAGACGACACACCCATCGTCTCCATGGAGATCAGAATCTTGTGGGAACAGTTAACTGTTTTAGAATGAATGTATTGTGGCTGCTGTAGGGATTGCGGATAACAAGACTTTCGGTGTAGGACCATACACCAAATGCACTGTATTAACGTGGGGAGAATTTATTCAAAGACTGGCGCTCTGTCTCTCTCATGCGACATGGGGATTGGGTGTGAAGTGAGGGGAATATTCTCAGAGGCTCTTAAACTATAGACAATCATGCAACCCGAGTAAAAAAGAAGCCATGGAATATTTCACCGTATCAGTGTCTATTTAGATATCGTGAGTGACTGTCCTTCCCCTCAAGTTTCAATGCAATCGCCTCTCATTCTCTCACAACGCCAGAGATTAATCTTCACTGTTTCCTCATGGCACCATCATCCCAGGGATTAGTCTGGTGAAACTCCATTGCACACTCTCTGTGGCAAGGCGATCATTCCTTGTAAGGAGAGACAGTCTGTCCACAACATCCCAAATACTGCCCCAACAACACTCTCAGCGATGATCACAATAACTCTTTTTCCTCTTCGACATCTCCGTTTCTTTCCTGTGGCGTAAATAGATTTTCCTTCTCTCTACACTGCTGGAAAGAGTTAACACTTTTATAATGAAGGTATAGTTGCTGCTGTCAGGATTATGGAAAACATGACGTTCATTGCAGGATCACGCACCAATTGAACTGTATTAATGTTGCAAGAGTTTATTCAAAAGCCAGAGCCTCTCTATCTCTCAGTCTCTCTCTCTCTCTCTGTCTCTCTCTCTCTCTCTCTCCTCTCTTTCTCTTCTCTCTCTCTCTGTCACAGTTGAAATAGGGAGTGGGGGTGATTGGGTGGAACGTTCTCAGAGGCTGTTAAACGATCGAGAATCATGCAGTCTGAGTGAAAAAAAGCCATGAAACTTATCACTGTGTCAGTGTCTGTTTAGAACATCATGAGTGATTGTCCATCCCCCTTAAGGTTCAATGCAATCACCTCTTATTCTCTCACTGAGCTTCACTCACTGCTCATGGTGCCAACATCCCAGGGATTAGTCTGGTGAAACTTGAGAGAAAGTCTATCCACAGTACCGCAAATACTGCCTCAACAACACTCTCAGGGATTGTCAAAAAACATCTTTTCTCTCACTTAGACATCGCCATTTCTTTTCTGTTTCACAAAAAGCCATTCCTTCTCTATGCACTACGACTGAGATGGGATTTATAAGTCCCTTACATCTGTACGTCAGCATCAATAAAGCCAGCACCAGAGATTCCTATGGAGATTTGCATCACTCTCGGGAGAATTTCAATGAGATTGAATACACCTAAAAAAAACCGATTATCACGTACCTGAATGGAAATAAGAAGTAGCAATAAAGAAAACAGGCAGAAAAAGGGAGCTATCTTTACCTTTATTCTTCTCCCACAGGATGTATGAAGCCCTGGTCAGGGCAACATGTTATGCAGATCTTGAACTGAGTGGCTGGTTCAGCTGTTCCACAGTACCATAAAGAGTAAAACGCATAGCTTGGATTTGTAGTGTCACAACAGAGGATAGATCTTCCTGCTTAATTAAAACCAGCAACAGAGAAAAGATTTATCCCGTGCAGTAATCTGTGATAATTCTAGACTCCAAATCTATTTAAAGTAAAAATAAACAACGTTATTTCTTAAAGTATAACAGAGAATAATAAACGAATGACTATTTACAACTTCTTCCTTTAACCTGTCTTTGATCATTCCCCTCCACAATACTAGTCCGATAAGATTCCTAATTAAGATTTACAAAACAAAACTTCTTATCTCAAAACCAGGAAGCTTTCGGTTCTTCTCCATATTCCTGTCTTCTTTTCTTCTTGGGGATTCTGCTTCACCAGTTACTACTCAATAAAGGTATTTTTGAGGCAGTCTTTGCATGCTGGTACCTTGGCAGTTCTCCTCTCAACTGTCCAATTTTCCATGGTCTTGTACCGGCAAACTATTGGAATGTATCATTGGCTGTTACGGTTGTCAATATAATAAATGAAAACTTGGTTGGAGGTGGGTATTTTGGGGTATCATTTAAAACTTGTTACAGTTGAATTTGTTTCGAGACAATAAGCTAATCGGGTTGTTCGACCAAATGTTACATTATATCTATTTTTCAGAACTCTTGGTGCTGTCAGGTAGTTATTGTTGGTTTTTCATTCCCTCAAAGGTACAGTACTCCCACGTGTTCATCACAGAAGTCACACGGAAACCTGACGAGGGAAGCATGACACATTGACTTCCCTAAAGGAGTTCAGGCAAGCAGATTGGTTTTTATAACAAATGATAATGGTTGCTTTTAAATTCCCCAATTTCCTTCATGAGATATCAACAGACTATTATTCTGTGACTCTAGATTTTGAGTCAATGGCTTGACCACCATAAACTATCTTCCCTTATCCGCAGAGAACAAGTTAAACATTCTCAATAGCAATTATTTTGTGACGGACATGTGATTACAAGGAATGTGGAACTGTTGCATCCGGATTGAACGAAGGCACAAATGGTTTATTCAGATATTGCACTGAGACGGAGGACGAGACTGGGATATCATGATGGTGGTATTGGACAGGATTAGTGAGTGGGGAGGACGTGGAGATGTAAATCTGTGAAGGACAAAATGGTTTATGGAGTTTGAGAAGAGTCTGATTCCTTCTTGCATATCAGTGAATCTTGTATAAACGGTAGTTTGATAGTTGTAATATGTAAGGAAATACATTTTTGTTTGAAACTGAAGATATTGACTTGCAAATTTACATATCATGAGCAGAAATTCAGTTCAACCCGGTTTAGTAGACAAATATAAAGACTTACCAGGAACACCAACTATCGCGAGGAAGTAGTAACTACCTTGAATAATCCAAAGGATATCCTGGATCCGATATGCTAATGATATCCAAGGCTGAGAAAGCCAGTAAAGACCGCCCGGATAAACCCCTGTCAATTGTTGGAACATTCCAGTCTAATGTTCTCAGATTCCGATCCATTGTTGGAACATTCCAATCCATGGTCCTCAGATTATGAATCATTACTGTAACGTTCATTTCTAATGTTCTCAGATTGTGATCTTTCCTCTCGCTCTATCTCTTAAACTGCTGATCCCTGTTAGTGCTGTAAGTGATGCTCCTACTCACACTATGGGATAGCACATTGAATAGAGCCCATTTATCTTTCAACGATGGAAACTCTCCACTGGGATAATTAGGACTCACCGATATTGACATTAATCACAGTCACTGAACAAATAGCTCCATTTAATCCCTTTGAGTTCAATATTGATTTTATTAAAATTCAAAAGAACATTTAAAATTTACTCATTTAGCTTGGGATATGTGGGGGTGGCTGAGGGAAGGAATATTGGAGATGGTAGATTGATTGCGTGTAATCATTCAATCTGCCTTGGATATGGGAGTAATGTCAAAGGATTATCAGAACATAAACAAGTTTCTCCGTTTATAAATGGAAACATACAGTCTGTAAATACTGATCAGTGATTATAATGTCAGTAAAATATGGAGAGACCTTTTCTAGTCCATAATCTGACAGGCAAATGTGCCTACGACTACATGAGTTGTAACAGGCAAATGGCATGGATATGTTAACAGAGAATATGATGTGACACACAATTCAAATGGTTAACCAAGGATCAGAGAGGGCAGATGAGTGTCGTGCTGTTAATGTTGACAACGACAATCAACTGCGATTAAGTACCATGCATTGGTTTTCAATGTCAGTGTGATTATGTTATTGGGGACATGGCTGCAGAGACTGGAGGGAGGGAACATGATATTTCCCAGTCATCAGTATTGGGATGTTACTCTTTATAAATCATAAGAAAATCAATTCCAGGATACATCTCCAATGAGGAATGAGGAGAGCCAATATTAACCATACGACCAGAAGACATTGGAGCAGAAATTTGGCCATTCAGCCCATTGAGCCTGCTGCCCCATTCAATGATGGCTGTTAAGCTTCTCAACCCCATTCTTCCGATTTCTATCTGTAACCATTCATCCCCTTTACAATCAGGAACCTATCTGTCTTACTCTTAACTATACTCAATTACCTGGCCTCAACAGCCTTCTCTAGCAGTGAATTCCATAGATTCACCACTCTCTGGCTGAAGAGGTTCATCTTTAACTGTGTTTGAAAAGGTCTTCTCTTTACTCTGTCCCTTTGGGTCCTAGTCTCCCCTCCACTGGAAATATCTTCCCAAAATCCACCCTCTCCAGATCATTCAATATTCTGTAAGTTCCAATTAGACCTCCTAACATCCTTCTGAACTCTATCCAATATAGACCCAGAGACCTCAGATGTCCTTCATACGTTAAGCTTTTCCTTCCTGGGACTTTCATGGATCTTATTGAAAAATGCTCCAGGGCCAGTACATCCTTCCAGAGATATGGGACCCAAAACTGTGCGCAATAATCCAAATGTAGCCTGGCCAAAATCTTATAGAGCCTCAGAAGTACATCTCTGCATTTATATTCAAGCCTTCTTGAAATGAATGGAATCATTTTATTTGCCTTCCCAACTGCTGACAACCTGCAGGTTTACCTTTCAAGATCCTTGGACTAGCAACACCCCCACCCCTCCCCCGGAGTCTTCTGAACTTGCTCGCTATTTAGAAAATAGTCCATGCCTTTATTTTTCCTGGCAAACTGCATGACCTCACACTTGCCCACGTTATACTCCACCTGCCACTTCTTTGCTCACTCCCCTAACCTGTGCAAATCCTTCAGCAGGAGAAAGTGAGGACCACAGATGCTGGAGATCAGAGTCAAAAAGTGTAGTGCTAGAAAAGCACAGCCAGTCAGGAGGACTCTGAGGAACAGGATATTCGACGTTTCAGTCATAAAGCCTTTGTCAGTAATGAAGTGGGTGGGCGGAAAGGGGTTGAGAGATGAATGTGAGGGGGTGGGAGGAAGTTAGCTTGGAAAGCGATGGCTCAGTGGAGGTGAGTGGTGAGAGTGGAAGATGGAGTGGATAGATGGGAAGGAAGATAGGCAGGTAGGACAGTCCAACAGGTGGTGCTCAGTTGGAGGGTTAGGTCTGGGATAAGGTGGAGGGAGGGGAGATGAGAAAACACGTGACATTGCGCTGGATACCATGTGGTTGAAGGGTTGCATGGTGGAAGACAGCGCGCTCTTCCTCCAGACGAATCATAGCGA
This sequence comes from Hemiscyllium ocellatum, assembly GCF_020745735.1. Taxonomy (NCBI): domain Eukaryota; kingdom Metazoa; phylum Chordata; class Chondrichthyes; order Orectolobiformes; family Hemiscylliidae; genus Hemiscyllium; species Hemiscyllium ocellatum. The sequence continues at coordinate 886,271 of NW_026867800.1, forward strand.
GAATGTGGCATTGGATGAAGCCAAGAAGTTGCATGTCCTTTGAAGAGTGATAGGGGGCGGCGAAGTATTCCGCCACAGGGAAGTGGGGTTGTTGAATGTGTGGCAGAGAGTGTTCCCTGAACCGTTCTGCAAGTTGACCTCCTGTCTCTCCTATGTAGAGGAGACCAGGAGCAATGGACAGAGTAGATGACGTGTTTGGATGCACAGGATATTCTCTGCCTGATGTGGAAGGATCGTTTGGGGCCTTGGATTGAGGTGAGGAGGAAGTTGTTGGCACAGGTCCCATACTTCTTGCAATGGCAAGGGAAGCTGCCGGGAGAAGAAGGTGGCTTGTTGGGGTGTGGGAAGGGGGACGCGTGAACCTAACGAGTGGTGAAGGGAATGGTCTCTGCAGAATGCTGGTGGGGAAGGAGATATATCTCTGGTGGTGTGGCCTGACTGTTGGTGGTAGAAATGCGGAGGATAATGCGTTGTTTCCTGAGGTTGGTGGTCTGGAAGGCGAGCATCAGAGGGGTGCTAGAGGGTGCTACTGAACCCTCCTGCAGCCGAACCACCTCTTCGATGCTACCTATTCCATCTTTGCACTGTTTGATAACTTAGTCAGAATGACCTCAGTTCCTTCATGTAGACCATTAAGGCACAAAGGGAATTGTTGTGATACCAACACTGAGTCTTGAGGAATACCACTTGTCACTGGATGCCATCCTGAGAAGGACACGTTTATCCCCACTCTCTGCTTTCTGTCAGACAGCCATGCATCTATCCAAGCTAGCACCTTGCCTGTAACACTTGGGGCCCTAATCTTTCTCAATAAGCTCCTGCGTGGCACCTTATCAAAGGAACTTCGTGAAGCAGGTGGATAACATCTACTGGTTCTCTTTGGTCAAATCTGCTCGTTACTCCCTCAAAGTATTCCAACAGGTTTGTCAGGCATGACTTCCCATTGATGAAACAATGTTGACTTTGCACTATTTTACTAAGTACTTCCAAGTATTCAGAAATCCCATCCTTCACGATGGATTCCAGGATGTTACCCACAAACAAGGTTAGGCCAATCAGTCTGTAATTTTCCATCTTCTGCCTAACTCCCTTATTAAATGGACTGTCACGTTAGCAATTTTCCAGCCTTTTCTGATTTTAGTCATTCCTGAAAGATTACCATTTTCACTTTCACTACCTCTTCAGCTATCTCCCATACAATGCTGGGGTGTAGTCCATATGGTTCAGTGGTTTATCCAAATTCAGGCCATTCAATTTTCTAGCATGTTCTCCTTGGTGATGACCACCATACTCAGCTCTGCCATCTCACTCTCTTCAATTTTTGGGAAATTACTCGTGTCTTCCACCATGAACATTGATGCAAAGTTCCTCATTCGTTTCTTTGTTTTCCACTGCAGTCTCTCCAGCATCATTTTCCAGTGGTCCATATTCACTTTTGCCTCTCCTTTTCACTTTATATATTAAAGAACCTCTTACAGTCGCCGTTGTATTACTGGTTAGCTTACCTCCACATCTAATCTTCTCTGTCCTTTTTTGGCCCCCGTTAGTCTTTGTAAGTTTCCCAATTCTCTAGTTTCCCACTGCGCCTCACCACTTTATATACTTGCTCTTTTGCTTGTATGCAATCCCTGACTTCCCTCGTCAGCCCTGGCTGTCTCATCCTCCCTGTACCATGCCTTTATTCCTCGGCAAAAATCCCTGCTATGTCTCCTGAATTAATCTTGGAATCTGCTGCCACGGCTGTTCCCCTGTCTTTCATGCTTGACCCCTCTCCCAGTCAATTCTACCCAGCTTCTCCCTTATGCTTCTGTAGTTGCCTTCATTCAGCTGAAATACTGTTACCTCTGATTCTATCTTCTCTCTCAAATTGCAGAAGAAGGTCAACCATGTTCTGATCATTGCTTCCGAAGTTTACCTTCACCCTAATCTCCCTTACGAATCCTGCGTCATTAAATCCAGTATCATCTGTTCCCGAGTGGGCTCCACCAGAAGCTGCTCCAAAAAGCCATCTCATAAACATTCCTAAAATTCCTTTTCTTGTGAACCACTACCGATCTGATGTTCCCAGTGCCCCTGCATACTGAAATCACCCATGATTACTGTACTTCGCCTTTCCTACACATCTTTCTACCTCCTGGTGTATCTTGTGCCCCAGCTCCTGACTACTCTTTGGAGCCCTGTACAAGACTTCAACTGTGGTTGTCTTACCTTTGTGGTTCCTCAATTCTACCCACGCAGATTCTACACCATCTCACCTTAGTTCCTTTCTTACTATTGATTTAATTTCATTTCTTACTAATAATGCAAATCCACTTCCTCTACCCACCTGCCTATCTTTTCGATATGGTAAATATCCTTAAGTATTCAGATCCCCTTGCAGCCACATTTCTGTGATGCCCATCACTTCACACCTGCCGATTTAATTTTGCGCCACAAGCTCATATACCTTATTCCTTATACAGCATGCATTCAGTTATAACCCCTTCAGTCCTGCATTAACCGTCCCTCTTCTCATTGTCATTCATTTGTGCAGTGCGCTTGAAGTTTGATATGTTAAACATTTCCAGAATCTCTATCCTATTTGTGTCTGTGCTGGAGATTTTAATAACCTCTCCTGAGTCTGTACTCTTACCTCCTCTTTTAATTCGGCTTTTCTAATTAAACCCTATAACTGCACCCCCACCCCGCGCACACTGACACACTCCTAATCAGTTTAAAACTCTGTCTACAGCCCTGGTTAGGATTCACTCGGACTCTGGTCCCAGCACGGTTCAGATGACGACTGTCCCATCGGAGCAGGTCCTTTCTTCCTCAGTAATAAAATGTGTTTATTCAACACAAAATGAAAGGATAAAAATGCTTTTCTGTACATACCAAAACATGAAAGTTACAAAAAGCCAATATTGTTAAATACACTTACTATGTGGAGCTATATAAATTGTAATGTGAATTACAAAACCATGGACATGGTGTACAAAGTTTATCAATCATTGTTTGACCCACAGCTGAGATCCTGATTTCCCCTCTGCCAGTGATTCCCTTCACTGAGATTCCACCCTGCCTCTCATGCAGTCTCTAGAGGGGCTATAAGTTCCTGTTGGCCCAGTCTATTTAAATTAATCCACCTTCTCCCTGGAACCAATCTATTGGTCTATTGGATTGTGTTTAGCAGTCAGCAACTCAGCTCTGGGATGTTATTGGTGATAAATGATCTGGGATGACAGCCAGTATCAGCATGGTGCTCACAGCGTATGGCACCAGACAAAGGGCTTACAGTCTGTGAGAGTTTCTAAGAAAAGTTTCTGTGCATTTCTCCTCATGCTGTCTCCTGATCTGACTTCAGACACCCCTTGCTCTCATTCTGTAGCTCCTTTTTTCACTCTGTTTATCTCACTTCATTGTCTTTCTCTCTGTTTATTTCTCTCCCTCTCAGTCTAGCTCCGATCATTCCCTCTATTTTCAAGCTGTCAGGTTGGAGAGCTCATGGACGCATGGTGGGCTGAATGGCCTCCTTCTGTGTTGTATTAATTCTGAAGTTCTCTGACCCACAGTAACAAGTTTTGGTGCCTGGAGAGACAAGCTGGTCCAGACAATTAACCATTATCTCTTCCTGTTTTCTGACATGCAGCGACATTGAAATATCTATTCAAACAAACAGATCCCTCATATTGAAATCAGCACACTTCAGACTGCCAGGCCATTGTGCTCAGTACCCTCTGCCTGTTTTCTTTTGTTGTTGGTCTTAGCTGCACTAGGATTAGTCTCCAACTCCTCCTCAGTTACTGTACCTGTGGACCTATTGCTGTGGTTCCACACACCCCTCCCCACCACACCCCTCCCTCACCACAGCCACACGCTAGTTTTAACCCTCGTAAAGAACAACATCAAACCTGCCTGCCAGGAGATTGCTGCCAGTTCAAGTCCATCCCGTCCATCTTGTTTCTATCCGATCAACGCGGGAATCCCAATGATCCACACATCGGAGATTGTTATCAGTTCATGTGCATCCCGTCCTTCTTGTGTGTATCCTCCTGACCCGTGAATCCCAATGATCCACACATCGGAGATTGTTATTAGTTCATGTGCATCCCGTCCTTTTTGTGTATATCCTCCCATCTCGGGAATCCCAATGATCCACATATCGGAAGTGCTGCCTCCCCGACCAGCTCTTTGATCGCGTATATAACTGGGTTACCTTACGATTCCTAATCTCACTCTCACGTGACATATTCTACTGTATCCAAAATTCAAATATCCTTTCAGCACAACTCCAGCAAGGTCTTTTCTTTAAACTGGATAGACTTGATAATAAAAACTTAAGTGTGACGTCAGGAAAGTGAGACCACTGAATCAGTCCAATGACCACTGGATCTGATATCTATCCCCCGCCACCAAACCTGTTTGACAAGGCATACATATGGACCATCTATTTGCAGATGGACGAGGATAAAGAAAAGATTAGAAAATGTCAGAGCAAATGGATGTAATTCAGCCTGTTTACTCAGCTTTGCTTTTCAATTGGATTCTAGTTATTCTGTTCCTTTCAATGGCAGGGTCTTTACCCAGAATCCCCAGTGGGTCAGAAAGTTCCCATTGTCGTTGTTTGCACAGTCCTGCGAAGGGAGTATCTAGTGCCAGGCAATGGGCTGTGGGGAGTCTCAGGGGTGGCACAAGGAAAGGCTGCATGTAGTGACAATGGACTGAGGGAACTGAGAGAGATGGAATGGGCATCCTGGGACACTGCACTCAGACAAGTGGCCTGGCAAGATTCCAAAACACCCAGAGGAACCCGCGAACCATGGCTGCTTTTACAAAAACCTGACACATTTGCTGCATTTCTCCATCGAACAAAAGGAAAAATACTGTAGATGGCACAAACCTGAAGCAAACACGGAGACGTCCTATGGCGCGAGAAAGAGTTAATGCTCCGATGCAGATAGCGAAAGAATGTACAAAGTCCACACAGACCGGGTTCAGAGATTGGAAATGAACCCAAGTCCCTAGCACTGTGAGGCAGCATTGCTGTGTCACCAGGCTGGCCAATGCTGGATAATTGGGGATAGTACAGTTAAAAGCATAGATACTGTTCTCCGTGATCGGGATTAAGAGTTCCGAAGGTTGTGTTGCCTACATGCTGCTCGGGTTTGGGATTTATCATCTGGGTTGCAGAACTTGGAGCGGGAGGGGAATGATCCAGTGTTCACGGTCCGTGTAGGTACCAACAGCTGGACAAACAAATGACAATGCGAAGAGCGACGGGTAATGCAGGACTGAACTATTATATCGGAATGCATGCAGTGTAAGGAATAAGGTAACTGAGCTTGTGACTCATCCATAAATTGGCAGGTACGACACAATGGGCTTTACAGTGACATCGCTGCAAGACGATCAGGATTGGGAGCTGAATATTCAAGAATATTCATCCTGTCAAAAAGATAGGCAGATGGGCAGAGAGATAGAGTTGTCTCAGTATTAAGAATGGAATTGAATCAATAATCAATATTAAGAAATGAAATTAGGTCAGATGGTGTAGAATCTGTGCCGGTAGAATTGAGGAATCAAAAAAGTGGAAAAATGCAGTTGGAGTTATATATAGGGAGCTGGGGTGTAAGATACACCTGGAGCTAGAAAGATCTGCAGGAAAGGCAATGTTACAGTGATCATGTGGGATTTTATTATACAGATGGACTGGGAATTCAGATTGATAGTGGCCGCCAGGAAAAGGAATTTGTGGAATGTCTATGAGAAGGCTTTTTGGAGCAGCTTGTACAAGCAGACTAGATGAGGGGATCTTAAGGTGACAGTGATCATAATATGATTGAATTTACTCTGCAGTTTCAGATGGAGAAGATAGAATCAGAAGTAATGGTATTCCAGCTGAATAAAGGCAATTACACAGACATGAGTGAGGAGCTGGGTAGAATTGACTGGGAGATGGGCCTAGCAGGAAAGACAGTGCAACAGTAATGGCAAGAGATTTTTGGAGTAATTCAGGATAGAGTAGAGATTTATCCTGAGGAAAAAGAGGCTTGTATAGAGAGGATGGGACAACCATCGCTGACCAGGGAAGTCGGGTATAGCATAAAAGCAAATGAGAAATGTTATAATGTGTCAAAGTGCAGTGGGAAACCTGAGGATTGGAAAGTTTACAAAGACAAAACAGAGGGCAAACAAAATCAAATAAGGAGGGAGATTATTAAATATGGGGGTAAGCTAGCCAGTAAGATAAAGGAAGACTGTAACAGTTTATTTCACTATATAAAGTATAAAAGAGCGGCAGAAGTGAACATTGGACTGCTGAAAAATGATAATGGAGAGATCGCAGTGGGGAACGAGAAAATAGCCAAAGGACTGAATAATTACTTTTCATCAGCTTTCATGGTGGAAGGCACGAGTAATACCTTAAACATTCAAGAGATTGAGGGGCCAGAGTGAGTATGAGCCTCCCACCATGGAGAACATGCCAGAAAAAATGTAATGGTCCCAAGGTGGGTAAATAACCTTGACCAGATGGACTACATCCCAGTATTATAAGGATGTTAGCTGAAGAGGGAGTGGAGGCAATCGTGGTTATCTTTCAGCAATCACTAGAGTAAGGAACGATCCCAGAGCACTGGAAACCCACTAACGTGACACCCCTTTTTAACAAGGGAGTAAGGAAAAAGACAAAAAAAAACCCACCATGAATAGTTTAAACTCTGCCATGGGTAAGATCCTGGAATCCATTGTGAAGGATGAGATTTCTGAATACTTGAATGTGTTTGGTAAAATAGGGCAAAGTCGGCATGATTTCATCAAGGGAAGTTAATGCTTGACAAATCTATTGGAATTCTTTGAAGAGGAAATGAGCAGCTCGACCAAGCACAGCCAATGGATGTTATCCACCTGGAATTCAAGAAGGCCTTTGACACGGTGTCACACAGGAGATTACTGAGCATGATAAGAGTCCGTGGTGTTAGAGGCAAGGTAGTGTCATGGATAGAAGCTTATCTGTCTGGCAGAAAGCAAAGAGTGGGGATAAAAGAGTACTTCTCAGGATAGCAGCCGGGGACAAGTGGTGATCCAGAATGCTCAGTGTTGGAATCATAACTTTTTACTTGTTACATTAAAAATCCAGATGAGGGAATTGAGGGCACTCTGGTTAGGTTTGCAGACGATACAAAGATAGGGAGATGGTCAGGTCGTATTGAGGAAGCGGAGAGGCTGAACGAGGATTTGGACAGGTAAAGAGATTGTCAGATGCATTCCAACGTTGGAAAGTGTGAAGTCATGCACTTTGGCACGAAGAATAGAGTCATGGTCTATTTTCTAAATGGTGAGAAAATTCAGAAATCTGAAGTGCAAATGGACTTGGGAGTTCTAGTGCAGGGTTCTCTCAAGGTCAGCTTGTAGGTTGAGGCAGTAGTTAGGAGGGCAATTGCAATTATGATTGGGAGGATTTACTACGAGAGGAATTGAATATAAGAACTGACTGTGTACGGCTCTGGTCAGACCACATTTGGAGTATTGTGCTCATTTTTGAGCTCCATACCTCAGAAAGGATGTACTGGTCCTGGAGCGTGTTCAAAAGATTTTCACGAGAGTGGTCATCGGAATGAAAAGTTTTTTGCATGAGGAATGTTTGAGTACTCTGGGTCTATACTTGATAAAGTTTGAAAGGATGAGAGGAAATATACTTGAAATAGACAGGATACTGAATGACCTGGAGAGAGTCGATGCTGAAAAGATGTTTCCATTGGATTAGAATCCGAGGGCACAGCCTAAGATGAAAGGGAACACCTTTTAGAACAGTGATAAGGAGACAGTTATTTAACCATAGAAGGGTGAATCTTTGAAATTTATTGCCAGAAGGCTGTGGGGTCAGGTCAATTAGTATATTTGAGAGGGAGATAGATAGTTTTTGATTATCCAGGGGATGAAGGGTTATGGGGAGAAGGTCGGAGAATGGGTTTGAGAAACCTATCAGCGATGATTGAATGACGGAGAAGACACGATGGGCTAACTGCCCTAATTTATGCTCCAACATCTTATAGTCTTCTGGTCTAAACCTTAAAGAAGTACCTTGCATCTCTGAGAAGATAGATTCATGTCATTCATGAATGTCAGTAGCTGATGGGAATAGTTAACTGCTTTAGAATGAAGGTACTGTGGCTGCCGTCAGGGTGGTGGATAATATGACATTCAGTGCAGGATCACACACCAACTGCACTGTATTCATGTGGGGAGAGTTCATTCAAAACTTGGACCTCTCCGTCTCTCTCAATGGGGTGTTGGGGTGGGTGGGCGTAATGTCCGATCAGGCACTTAAACTATCCCGAATCATGCATCCTGAGTGAAATAGCAGTCATGGAATTGATCACATTGTCTGTTTAGAATATTAGGAGTGATTGTCCATCCCTCTCAGGGTTCAACCTCTTATTCTCTCACAGTGCTACAGATCAACCTTCACTCATTCCTCATGCTGTCATCATCCCAGGAATTAATCCAGCGGAACTCCTCTTCACTCTCTCTGTGGTAAAGAGATCACTCCTTGTAATGGAAAGAAAATCTGTCCACAATACCCCAAATACTGCCTCAATAAGACTCTCATGTTTGATCACAATAATTCCTTTCCCTCACTTTGCTGGCTCCATGTCTTTCGTGTGACACAGGAAACAATTCATTTACAATGCACTGCCGCTGATGTAGAACTTAAACACATCCTTATATCTGTAGGTCAGCATCAATAAAGCCAGCACCAGAGGTGCCCATGGAGATGGACCTCACTCTTGGGAGAGACTCAATCACAAAGAATACATCTAAAATCGTGAAGGCTACCTACCTGAATGGAAATGAGCCGTTGGAATATGGGATGCAGGCAGAGGAAGGGAGCTACCATTCCTTTTGTTCTGCCCTCACTGGATGTGTGCAGCCATGGTCAGGCCAGCATGTTATGCCGATCCTGAACTGAGCGGCTGGTTCAGCTGTTCCACAGGACAGTAAATAGTAAAACACATTGCCGTGGGTTTGCAGTTAAACAGAGACTTGGCCAAAGAAGGATGACCCACTGCCTTCTCTAATGAGCACAAGGCAAGCCGATGTTAACAGATTATCATTCCGTGGTTCTAGAATACGAATCAATGACGTGACCCACCATACACTGTCTGCCCATCTTTCAGATTTTGTGCAGAGAACAAGTTAAACATCTCAAGTGCAATTATTTTCCATTGGACACATAGTGAGAAGGGACATGAAACAAATGTATCTGAAATTAAGAAAGGCACAAACGATGGTTTATTCAGGAATTGAACTGAGGCTGAGGAGGAGACTGGGACGTCTTAATGGTGGTATTGGACAGGACTGGTATGTGGGGAGGAGATGGAGATGTACACTTTGCAGAAGAAAATGAATCGAAGAGGTTGAGATAAGTGAGTTTTACCCTCGCGTATTGGTGAGTAACTTGTAAATAATAGTTTGCCACTTATAATTTCTAAGGAATGGAATCTTTGATTGGAGCTGTAAACGTTGGCTTGCACCTTTCCAAAATCTGCATATCATGAGCATCGATTAAGTTCAGACCATTTCACTAAACAGACAGAGTGACTTACCAGGAACACCAACTATAGCAAGGATAGGATAGTAACCAGCTTGAATAACCATCAGTACATCTTCAATCCGCGATGCTAATGATATCCAAGGCTGGGAAAGCCAGTACAGACCATCGGATAAACTCCTCTCCATTGTTGGAACATTCCAGTCTAATGTTCCCAGATTCCCATCCCTCCTGCTCTTCTCTCTGAAGCTGCTAATCCCTGTTACTGCTGTTGGCCACGCTCCCACTCATACTATGGAATACAACACTGAAAGCATTCCCTTATTGATAGAAGAGAGGAACTCTCTGGGGACGCATACAATCCATGGAGACTGACAGCAATACAATCGCTGAACAAATAGCTCCAGTAAACCCCTTTGAATTCAATACTACTTTATTAACATTCAAAATAACGTTGAACATTTATGCATTCTGGGTGTGATATGCGAGTGTGACTGAAGGAAGGAATGTTGAAGATGGCAGATTGATTGTGTGTAATCATTCAGTCTACCTTGGATATAGAGGTAATGCCAGAAGTTTAACGAAACATAAACATGCTTCTCTGTTCATAAATACAGAAATAAATCCCATAACTACTGATCCGTCATTGCAATATCTGTAAAACATTGAGAAAACAACTATCATTCATGATCTGATAGCAACATGTGCCAATAAAAAAGTGGGTAACAACAAACAAACAGCATGGATACGTTAACAGAGAATTGCACATGACAAACACAGTTCAGATTGTTATTCCAGGATCAGAGAGGGCAGGTGTGGGTCATGATGTTGATGTTATCGATGTTAAGGAACTGTCATGAAGTGTCATTAATTGGACTTCAATTACATTGTGATTATAATATTGGGGAAAGGACATAAGACGGGGGACATGGATGTTTAGATTGTGTGGAGGGACAGTGACGTTTCCCATTTACCAGAATTGGAATGTTACTCTTTATAACTCATATGAAGAACAGATTCAAGAATACATCTACAATGAGGAATTAGCAGAGACAATATTAATGAAATGCGTTTATGCAATATAAAATACAGGAACAAAATGTTTTTCTGCACCCACCAATATATGCAAAGTACAAAAAGATAAGATTGTTAAAATACACTCCTGATATTGAACTATATAAATTGAAACGTGAATTACATAACTAGGAATGTGGTATGCAAACTTTATCAATCATTATTTGACCCACAACTAAGATCGTGATTTCACAGTATCAGTGTGGGCGGGGGAGGGGGGTCATGGAGGTGGGATGGTGGTTATCATTTCCTGCTGCTCTTGGCACTGTTTATTTAAAAACTCTGCTTTCTCCATGGAACCAATCTATTCGCCTAATGGGTTTTGTTTAGCTGTCAGTAACCCAGCTCTGTGATATTGTTGGAAGTAAATAATCTGGGATGACAGGCAGTATCAGCACAGTGCTCACAGTGTACGGCGCCCAGACAAAGGGCTTGCCGCCCAGAAGAATTTCTAAATAAAGCTTCTAACTTCTGTCTGTCCATATTTATCTACCATAATGCAGTCTTCTGATCTATCTAACTTCACCCTCATCTAACATCTCTTCCTCTCAAACTCTGTCAGTCACTCCCCTTTCTATACTCTCTCAGTTGATCTCCCTTCACCTGCTCTCTCTCTGTATATTTCTCTCTCACACAATCTCTCTTCACACACTCTCTCGATCTCCGATTGTGCAGTTGGAGAGCGTGTGACTCCACAATGGGCTGAATGGCCTCCATCCATGCCATAATAATTAAGGTTTTGTGACCCACAATAAATGCTTCCTGGACAGACATGCTGGTCCGGTGGCAGGTACATTGCACAATCACCCATTATCTTTTCCTGCTCTTCTCTGGTGTACAGCTGCCTTGAAACGTCTGTTCAAACAAAACAGACTGAATGAAATTCGAGCAGTCGAGAAGGTGTTCATGACTGTGTATTTCAATCAGGATTTAATGAAGGATGAGATTCCAGAATAACATGAGCAATGAATGAAAAGCAGGAATACACAAGAAATGGCAGCTGGGTACAACGTGTGGTTCCAAGTAGGTCTCATGGTATTACCAATAGATTATCAGTCCAGAAAAATCAGCTCCTGTTCTGTGGATCCAGGTTGAATCCCGCCACTGCAGATGGTGGAAATTCAATTCAATAATGTAAAAATATCCCTGGAATTAAGAATCTACGGGGTTGAGAATGAAATCATTGCCGATTGTCAGAAAAATCCACCTGGTTCAATAATATCCTGCCATGAAGGAATCTTCCATCCTCACCTGGTCTGGCTGACATGCAACTCCAGACCCAAAGCAACGTCACTGACTCCCAATCGCCCGCTGAAACGGTCTAACGAGTCATTCAGTTGTTCTAATCGCTACAAAGTTTCAGACAAATGAAACCGGACGGACCACATGTCATCGAAATGGGCACCGGAAAAGTCAACATTAGAAACATCACTATAGAACCTGCAAAGTCTTCCTTACGAACATCTGAGGTCTAGTGCCAACATTGGAACAACTGCCTTACAGATTAGTTAAGCAACAGCCTGACATAGCCATACTCACGGAATCATACCTTACAGAAACAACAGAAATTAAACATGCACAAAGGGGTCTGTTACTGATTACCACGTAACGTTGTTCCTTAGCTGAATCAGTCCTCCTCCATGTTAAACAACACTTGGAGAAAGCATTGACTGTGGCAAGGGCACAAAGTGTATTCTGGCTGGGGAATTTCAATGTCGACTGTCAAGTGTGGTTTTGTCAGCAGTACTAAGATTATGCTGGTCGGCTCCTAAGGACATAGCTACTAGATTCGGCAGAAGGTTGTGACGGAATGAACGAGAGGGGAAAAAAGTATACCTGACCTCATCCTGACCAATCTACCAACTGCAGATGTATATGTCCATGACAGTATCGGTAACACTGTCCTTGTGGAGACGAAGTCTATTGTCTTCATAAACTCTATCATGTTGTGTAGCACTATCACCATGCTGAATCGCACAGACTTTTAGCAGATCTAGCAACTCAAGACTGAGCGTCCATAAGATACTGTGAACCATCAATAGCAGCAAAACTATACTCCAGCACAATCTGTAACGTCACTGCCCAGCATATCCCCCACTAAATCATTACCATCAATCCAGACGATTAACCCTAGTTCAATGGAGAATGCAGGAAGGCGTGCCAGGAGCAGAACCAGGAATATATAAAGACAAAATGTTCATCTGCTGAAGCTTCCAAACAGAAATACTTGCGTGCCAGGTAGCATAAACAGCAAGGGACAGACAGAGCTTAGAAATCACAGAACCAATGCATCAGAATTAAACTCTGCAGTCCTGCTAATCCGATCGTGAATGGTGGTGGACCATTAAGCAACTCACTGGAGTAGTGGCCTCTACAAATATGCCCATCCTCAATGATGGAAGCGCCCAGAACATTAGTGCAAAAGATAAGGCTGAAGCTTTCACAGCAATCTTCAGTCAGAAGTTTTGAGTGAAACATCCATTTCGGCCTCCTGCCGTGGTCTCCAACATGACAGATAGCCGTCTTCAGCAAATTCGATTAACTGATATCAAGAAACGGTTGAAGGTACTGGATGCTGCAAAGGCTATGGGCCCTGATAACATGCCGTAAATAGCCTGAAGGCTTCTGCTCCAGAACTTCCCGCTCCCCTAGCCAAGCTGTCCCTGTATGTTTGCAAACCGACAATGGGGAAAAAACTGCTCAAGTATGTTCTGGACAAATTCGACCCGTCCAAATACCGCCTAATCAGTCCACTATCCATCATATGTAAAATCATAGAAGGTGTCATCAACAGTGCTATCAAGTGGCACCTGTTCAAAACTAACCTGCTCAGTGACGCCCATTTTGGGTTTTTCCAGGGTCGCTCAGCTCCTGAACCCGTCACAGACTTGGTGCAAACATAGAAAAAGGAACTGAATTCCATCCCTAGGCATCAAGGCTGCATTCTGCCAAATGTGACATCAAGGAGCCCAAGCAAAAACGGTATCGCGGGCCTACACTCCATTATTGGAGTCATACCTGACAGATAGGAAGATGGTCATTGTTGTTGGAGGTCAGTCATCTCAGCTCCAGAACATCTCTGCTGTAGTCCCTTCGGATAATGACATCGGTCCAAACATCTTCAGCTGCTTGAATAATGACCTTCCTTCCATCATATGGTCAGAAGTGGGGATATTCGATGATGACTGCACAATGTTCAGCACCATTCGCAAATGTTCAGGTACGAAAGCAGTCCACACCCAAAGCAACAATACTTGGGTAATATCCAGGCTTGGGCTGGCAAGTGGTAAGTAACGTTTGCGCCACATAAATTCAGACAATGACCGTCATCAATAAGATACAATATAATCACTTTGTATTCAGCAGCATTATCATCACTAAACTCTCCCACTATCAATATCCTGGGGGTATCATTGGCCAGAAACTCAACTGGACTCGCCACATGAAGATAACAGCAGATCAGAGGCTAAGAATACTGCAGGGATAACTCACCTCCGGACTACCCAAAGCCTGTCCATCATCTACAAGGCACAAGTCAGGAATGAGATGGAATATCCTCACTTGCCTGAATGGGTACAGCCCCAACAACACTAAAGAAGCTTGACACAATCCAGGACAAAACAGCCCAATTGATTTGCACCACATCCACAAGCATTCACTCCCTTCACCATGGTCACTCAGGAGCAGCAGTGTGCACTACCTACAAGACACAATGGAGGAATTCCCCAAAGATCCTCAGACAGCTCCTTCAAATGTCACGAACACCTCCATCTGGAATGATAAGGGCAGTAGACGTTTGGGAACATCACCACCTTCAAATTCCTCTCCAAGGCAGTCAACATCCTGATTTGGAAATGTATTGCCATTCCTTCACTGTTGCTGCGTGAAAACCCTGGAATTCCCTCTTTAATCACTTGTCGGTCACCGCACAGCAGGTAGGTTGCAGCAGTTGGAGAAGGCAGCTCAGCACCACCTTCTCAAGGGCAACTGGGGACGGGAAAGAAATGCTGGGCACATCCAGTGATGCCCACATCCAAAAAACGACCTTTTTAAAAATAGTCCCAAGTTGAGCATCTCGAAAGGACAGATTATCTTATTTGAACACGAGCAGGAAAGCAGTGTTTCTAATATTGAACATTTTAGACTTTTCTGTTATTAGAAGGGTGTTCAGTATTCGATGCCATATTGTTGCTGAGTGCTGTGATAAATTGCACTGTTTTGTTTAAATCAACAATACTGGCGTAACAGGATCAACCCTTCGAAAATACCAGACAGAAAATGGCAATCATCGTAGAGAGAATGTACTCCGCCAGATGAGACACACTGAGAGCAGCTCATATTCAAATTATTAATGGAATACTGGCTGACACTGAATCCTCCCACCGTCCATATCACAGGGGTTACCATTGACCAGAACGTGAAGTCAAATCAACATACAAATATAAGGGTTACAAGAGCAGGTCAGAGACATGGAATTCTATACTGAATAATAGACACTATGACCTAAACGGCATGAGATATGACAATAGATTTAGGCCATTCAGAAAATTCCTTCACTTTGATACTGTACCATTTTGTCATTGTCTCTATGAAAAGTGGAAATATCTTCTACACACTGACTGTATCAATCTTTGCAGTAATCCATTAGTTTCAATCAGACCCCCCACCACCCCACCCCCACAATTTTTCTAAATTCCATCGAGTACGCACATTGCCGCTCATATGACAAGCCGTCATCCCCAGGATGGATCACCTCCAACACTAGCAGATCTTTCTCCAGAGATAGTGTCCAAAACAGCTCACAACTGGCCACATACCGTCTGTCCATAGCCCATTACATTCTCAGCAGTATGTCTCCTGTCTTGCATTCTTGCTGTCTTGAAATGAATGCAAACATTGCTTTTGCTTCCCTAACTGACAACTGAACGTTAACCATAAGAGAGGACGAGTGCTTCAAAATTCTTTTGTGCTTCAGATTTAATGGATCCTATTAGAACATAGTGTCTCCCCTATTCCGCCTACCAAAGTGCATATTCTCACACGTTTCCATATTGTGTTCCATCAGCCACGTGTTTTCCCACAGTCCTAAACTGTTCAAGCCTTTCTGCAGCTTCCCCACTTCCTCAGTATCATCTGCAAACTTAGCAAAACTGACCTCAAGTCCTTTGTTCAGATTGTTCATATACAATATATTTCCTGGTTCCCTAAGGACCGTCCACCATATAAAAGGCACAATAGTGAAAGTGCTTGACTCCATTCAGGTTGAAGCAGTGGCTTGACTTGAATTATACCTGTAAAGTCTTCAGTCCTTGCACCACTGACCTTCAGTAGAAGCACACCCTACCCACTTTTGTTGTGAGTTTACTTCATTATGGCGCACAATCCCAGTCTATTGATGTCACTCTGTCTCAACACTGAGTGGTGCTCACACCAACCATGTCACTGTGTATTGATAACGATGGAGGGAGGTCGGCGAGGGTATGTCTATGATGAATAACTGTGTGACTGCCAGGCTGAAACCTGCCCCAACAGCCTCGGATGTACCTGTGCCCACTCTCACCGCTGCAGACCTGATCAGTCTTCCTGCAAGTCAGTCAAGGAAAGCGCCGGGCCTGGATAGTGTTCCCGGCTGAGCACTCAGATCCTGTGAGGACCAACTGGCAGAGGTATTCACATACAATTTCAGCCTTTCCTTCCCACAGGCTGAAGTCCCAACCTGCTTCAGGAAGGCCAACAACAACCTTTTAAGTGAGAAAGCTCATGCTTTAATGACTTAATGATTACCGCCCCATGGCTCTAACCTCAATAAATATGGAGTTATTTGAAAGGCTGGTTATGGCCCACAGCACCTTCAATCTCCCAGTCTGACTTGATCTCCTATAATATGCCGACTGATGTAACGGGTCCACAAAAGATGCCGTATCCCGAGCCCTGCACTCATCCCTAGGACATCTGGACAACAAAGTCACCTACACCAGACTCCTGCTCATTGACGACAGCTCCACCTTAAACATCATTACCCCTCCAGACCAATCTCAAAATTCCATGACCTTAGTCGTGGCTCCACTCTCTGCAACTGGATCCCCCGGTTTCTGACCAACAGACCCCAATTAGTGAAGGTAGGTATCTGCACCACCGCCACAATAACACTCAACACTGGAGCTCCTGGCGCATGTTTCCTCAGCCCCCTTCTGTACTCCCTGTACACACACGGCTGTGTCGTCAGCCCCTACTGTACTCCCTGTACACACACAGCTGTGTCCTCAGCCCCCTACTGTACTCCATGTACACACACGGCTGTGCCCTCAGCCCCCTACTGTACTCCCGGTACACACACGGCTGTGCCCTCAGCCCCTACTGTACTCCCTGTGCACACAGCTGTGCCCTCAGCCCCTATTGTACTCCCTGTACACATATGGCTGTGTCCTCAGCTCCCTACTGTACTTTGTGTACACACACGGCTGTGTGCTCAACCCTCTACTGTACTCCCTGTACACACACTGCTGTGCTCTCAGCCCCCTACTGCATTTCCTGTACACACACGGCTGTGCCCTCATCCCCGACTGCACTCCCTGTACACCAAGAGATGTGCCTCAGCCCCCAATTGTACTCCCTGTACACACACAGCAGTGTCCCTCAGCCCCCTACCACACTCCCTGTACACACACAGCTGTGTCCTAAGCCCCTACTGTACTCCCTGTACACACACAGCTGTATCCTCAGCCCCCTACTGTACTCCCTGTACACACACAGCTGTGCCCTCAGCCCCTACTGTTCTCCCTGTACACACGGCTGTGCCCTCAGCCCCCTACTGTACTCCCTGTACACATATGGCTGTGTCCTCAGCCCCAAACTGTACTTCGTGTACACACACGGCTGTGTCTCTCAACCCCCTACCTACACCAAGAGATGTGCCTCAGCCCCCAACTGTACTCCCTTTACACACACAGCAGTGTCCCTCAGCCCCCTACAGTACTCCCTGTATACCCACGGCTGTGTCCTCAGCCCCCTACTGTATTCTCTGTATACACACGACTGCATGCCTCAGCCTCCTACTCTACTCCCTGTACACAAACGGCTGTGTCCTCAACCCCCTACTTCATTCCCTGTACACATACGACTGTGTCTGCAGTCCCCTACTGTACTCCCTGTACACACACGGTTTTGTCATCAGCCCCCTATTGTACTCCGGTACACACACGTGGCTTTGTTGCCAAATTCCAAACAATGCTAACTGTAAGTTTGCTGATGACATCACCAAAGCAGGAGGGATATCAAACAACGATGAGCCTGAACATAGAAAGTAGATAGTGGGTTTGGTGGCATGGTGGAATGATAATAACCTCTCTCTCAAATTCGGCAAAAGTAACTAACTGATCATTGACTTTAGAATGAAAGGAGGGGAACATGCCACTATCTCCATCAACGGTCGAGACAGTGCAGAGCGTCAAGTCCTTCGGAGTGATGATAACTGGCAACCTACCTTGGACTTCTCACATAGGTGTGACAGTCACGATGGTGCAAAAACTTCTCTCCTTCCTCACTTGGCTCAGAATATTTAGCATGCACTAATTCTACAGATGCGCTATTGTGAACGTACTGTTCGGGTGCATAATGGCCTGGAACGGCAACACTCTGCCCAGGAACATCAGAAACTACAGAAGATTGTGTTCACAGCCCAGACTGTGACAGACTGCAATTTCCCGATCATTGACTCTATTTACACGGCTTGTTGCCGCAGAAAGGCTGCCAACATCTATCTTCTGTCTTCTGTTTCTTTCCCTGAACCTATTATCTTCCCTTCTCCCTGCCCATGTGACTGTTTATTTCCTTGTTTTGTTTCCTTTCTCTCTTTGACTGTCCATCTGTTTCCCTCGCTGTGTTCTTTTTCTCCTTCCCTTTGTTTCTGTCTCTGCCTCCTTCGTTGTTATGGTGATGGCTTCTCTATTCATTTGAAGCAGCTGATGGCTCATTGTTCAATGTTGGCAATACAATACACTCAACAAGGTTTTGGTATAGACGACATGATTTAAAATTATCAGTTAAATTTCAATTGTTGTCAAAAAAGCAACAAGAACTTAGGTATCCATTTAACAGTCAATTGTTACATCTAGTGCTCTGTATACTGGCACATCTCCCAGTGCTCTGTATACTGGCTACGCAAAGCATTCTATTCGGCTGCATAATGACCTCACATGGTAACTGCTCTGCCTAGGACCATAAGAAACTACAGACGGTTGTGTGCACAGCCCACACCATCACGGAAGGCAACCTTCCGTCCATTTTATACTTGTTATTGTCGCAGAAAGGCTGGCAACATCAAAGATCTCTCCCAAACTGGTAATGATCTCATGCAACCTCTTCCAACAGGGACGAAACACAGAGGCTTGAAAACATCCTCAAGAACACTTCCTTCCCTACCATTATTAGACTGACAAATTGACATCTCTCACTTTTCAAATATTATTAATCTTGCTAATGTCGATCTTGCTTTGCCCACCTTCTGTGAAGCTGTAACCTTATATGCCTTACTCTGTCCAAGGACCCTGTGATCTCTGTTTTCTGGTTTAGGGTCATTTACCTGCACTACAATAAAAACAAACCTTTCCATTGTACATTTGACTAAAATAAATGAAACGAAATAAGATCAAACATGTGGAGTGCAGTGGCTCAAGGTCATCTCAAGGGCAACTGGAAAAATGAACGAATGTTGCCCCAGTCAGAGATACCCATATCTAATTAATGAATATAAGAAGATGACCACACTTAGGGAGGACAGACAGAGGGAATGAAATCGCTTTAAACATGATCTTAGATATATACAGGTTTCCCTCACCATTTGTAAGTAGACTGTCCTCCGAAACCGTTCGCAAGGTGATATGGTGTAAAGTGCAGTAGCACTGATTTATTTTGGGAAAATTTCGACTTTCTTCGTAAAAGTGAAAATCCTGCTGGAATTTCGTTTGGTTAGTGAAACAAGATCCTAATGTAAGTCATTTGGAAGGGGAAGTGGCAAAAATCGAACTTTTGAAAAGCGGGGGATGACCTGTATTTACATGGGCATGTTATTCAGGAAGATGGGAAAGGCGAAAAATAAATGAGGTGAATGTCTCGTTTTATTTCCAGCCCAGCTGATCATCATTTCCTTTGTTTTCTCTTTTTCTTCTATATCTCTCTTTCTCTATTGAACCCCTCCTTCTGTTCAAAGCAAACTTCACTGTCAACGGTATTAATCACACTCCTTTCCAGCTACTTTCAGTTCAGGAAAGTTTCCCATCACTTTCTGTTCATTTCTTTGCATTTCTTTCTATAATTTCAGATTTTCAGCATCTTCCTTTATTTGATTTCACCTTCAATTTTCTTAATTCGTGGGACGTTGTCATCTCTGCCAAGTGCAGCATTTGGTGACCATCACTAGTCGCCCTGACTCTGAGGCCATTCCGCAATATAATATAAAGTTAAGCATATTGCCATGGGTCTCAAGTCACACTTAACCCAGATTTCATCACCGAGGGTGATCAGTGAAAGAAGAAGGTTTTCAGATAAAATGTTGCTTTTATGTTTGTTTTTCATGAAATTCACCTTTATTCCAATGCTTATCATTATTATTTATGGTCTGTCATCAGCTATGGTAGGACTTGAAACAAATCCCTTGAAACAATATCTTTCGTTTAATAAGCTTTGCTCCTGAATTACAGCCAGCGGCACTCCTACATTCAAACATTGTCCTAATCATGAAGTAACATCCGAGACAAGAGGAATTTTGTGATTGAAATATTTGTATTTGAAAAAGTGGTCAGAAGAGACCTTAAAACATTAAGTCTGAATTTTACCAACGTGCAGCCAATGGTTTGTTCAGCAACAGCACTGACACAGAGATAAAGATTGAGGATATTAGGAGCTGGTAGTGGACAGGTTTGGTGACAGAGAGAACACGAGACATAAACCGGTTCAGGGCAAAAAAATGACCTCGGGTTTGTGCACAGTTTTATTCGCAGATGTTTGTGAGGTAGTGGTCTGCAATTCATGGGTAATGAATGGAGACTGCAATTGAAACTGAAGGCAATAGTTTCTTTCTCTGACAAATATAGTTAACAGGATTTGCAACAAAGTTCAAATAGGTTAGTAGAACACCCTTCACCCCGCCCAGAATAATCATCAGCACTGCTGATATCCGATATGATGGAAATCCCCAAGAGGGGGAAATCTTGAAAAGACTCAAGGAAAACCTCCTCTCCATTGTTGTAATGTTCCAGTCCGCTATTCTCCCATTCAGATCTATGCAGCTGTTGATCTCTGTTACTATTAGAGCTGATGCATCTGTTACTACAGTGGGATCGAACACTGAATGAAGCCTCTTACGAACAGGAGAGGGAAACACTTCAGTGACACAGTTGCATTGCATGGAGACTGACATCAATCACAGTCAGAGCAAACAGTCCCAGCTTTTAATACAGCACATTCAGTTCACAATATAACTGGACTGGACTACATGTTGACATTGCTGGCTATTGGTCACATCTCCCATCACCAATTGCTCGAGTGATGTCAGTTGTGAGGGAGAATAAGAATATTTTCTTTTCGTAGGCGACATGATTCTGCTTTGTTGTCCGTTTACTATGTTGTAACCATCTCTCCAAAAATCCTTCCACCCCCCCCCCCCCCAAAAGAATCACAATCAGGATGTTGTTACTGTGCTGATCTCTCCTCCACTGGAACAAACACCAGCGAACAGACTGTCATTGGGCACAATCGCCCTGAACATAGACAGGAAGTGTGGACTTCTCTGAATGTTCCTCTCACTGCTCTAATAAGGCAACTTTGGAACTTGGACAGGGAATATGCTTCAGTAATTTATTTATATAAATTGACAGACTCCTAAATGCTGTTTTATTTGGTGTAAACAG
The DNA here is from genome assembly GCF_020745735.1 of Hemiscyllium ocellatum. Taxonomy (NCBI): domain Eukaryota; kingdom Metazoa; phylum Chordata; class Chondrichthyes; order Orectolobiformes; family Hemiscylliidae; genus Hemiscyllium; species Hemiscyllium ocellatum. The sequence goes on from NW_026867800.1 coordinate 907,784, forward strand.
TATTTTTACGCATTTTGGCTTCAGTCCAACACTAAAAGTGTTAATTACAATGAACGTATTCATTTAGACTTATGAATTAATAAGTCAGGTTTGAATGGACATGTTATTGGCTGGGAGATAGGGCGGAATGGGAGCAGTGGCTGTGGAAACTGCATGGGAAGTACAAAGATATTCCCCAATCATCATCCCTTTTTCTGACAGACAGAATTAAATCTAATGTATAACAAGGAAACAGCCAACATTTGGGAGATGCAATGCTGAATGGCAATGTGAACTAAAAGGATAATATTAAATGTGATGAAGTGAAATATATTTTATACACATACCATTTAATCATTGGGAATACAGATTGAGTAGGGTCACCGGACCTGAAACATTAATTTTGATTTCTCTTCACAGATACTGCCAGGCCTGCTGAGCTTGCCTCTAAGTTCTGATTTTCTTTTTGTTTGAGATTTATCATATTGTTCATATCTGGCAGGATACTTACAATTAAAAGCAGACACTAATAACAAAATGTGAAGGGCAATGGGGACAATACAGGAGACTAACAGTAGAGTTATAGTCATTCCAAGCTGGAAGAGACAATGGGCTGAGTTTCCCCCACTTTTGCTGTAAATAATTCTGTGATATGTAATCAAAACCTTTGGAGAGGGGTAGACAAGTTTCTTCAACGATGGTCACAGAGTGCTCCACCATCAATAATCTATTCCTATTATCTCATGACATTTCAGCTGCCTCTAAAATGTATTTTTAAACAAAGTGGAGTTCCTGAGATTTACAGGATCATCAGAAAAAATATTCCTTTTTCCTTTGATTCTTAAAGAAGAAACAGATTTCGGCCGTAATACAGGTGTCACAGACACAACAGCTATAACAGAAACAGGAAAGGACTACATTGTCCTTATGTAACCAAATTCAGCATGCAGCCCTGTCAAGATACATGAAATATAGTGATACTGAAACACGAAATACAAACAGAAAATGATGGTAGAAGTGCAACAGATGAGGATGTATCTGCAGAGAGAAACAGAGTTAGCATATCGAATATGATGTGACACTGTTCTGAAAAAGTCATATTGAAATCAAAGGTTAATTCTGTGTATCCCTGCTCAGAGGGTGCCATACCTGCTGAGTTTCCCTCTATCGATTTCTTTTTCTTTCTGAACTGTGACAAATTGACTGATCTGAACGATATAAGCAAAGCTCTGTCTCAGCTGAACCTTGAATATTAGTTTATGGACATTAAATGAGAAATTACAAAGTTCCTATATTTGACAGAGTTCCAAATATCCATGACGTATTGCATTGTGGGACAAAACCATTGTGAGACATTGCTGAAACAAAAACCAAAGTTGTCGCAAAAGCTCTGCAGTATCTGTGCAGAGAAATCAGAATTAACGTTTCTAATTCAATGGCCCTTCCTCAGAACGGATGGTAGCCCTGAATGTTGATTAATATACAGCAGAAGCTGAATAACTGTTCATGGAGACTGTTAGTAGCTAACAATAGGGTGTGAGTAATGGAAGGCCACGTGAGGACTAGGCCTGGTGTATGGGTAGGGGGCATTGAAGAGTTCAGTCCCTAAATTATTGACCATTATTTTGAGTCTGAATGGCTGCAGGGTCCACCCGCGGAAAATGAGGTGTTGTTCTTCCAGCTTGCGTTGAAATGTCCTGGAACACTGCAGCAAGCCTGACGCAGAGATACTGGCCAGGGAACAGGATGGGGTATTAAACTGGCAGGCAACTGGAAACTCAGGGTCTTTTGCAGAGGTACAGCTTGGATATACTGTGAAGTAGTCACCCAGTCTACCTTTAGTTTTCCCAATGTAGAGCGGATCATAATGTGAGCAGCGAATGTAGTAGACCGGATTGTGGGAAATGTTGGTAGGATGCTGCTTCACCTGGAAGGTTTGTTTGGACCTTAGATAATGACGAGGGAGGAGGTAAATGGGAAAGTGTAACAACTTCGGCAGGGGAAAGTGAAGTGTAGCTGTGGTGGGGGCTGGGGGAGGTGGTGTATGTGTGTGGGGAGGGGAGGTGTGGGCGGTGAATAACGAGTGGACCAGGGTGTCCTGGAGGAATTGGTCACTTCAGAAGGCGGAAAGGGGAGAGGAGGCAAATATGTGTCTGGTGGTGGCATCTTTCTGGAGGTGGGAGAATGCAGACTGATGATCTTCTGCATGTGAATGTGGTGGGATGGTCGGTAAGGATAAGGGAAACTCTAACGCTGTTGCAGCAGGGAAGAAAGATGCTGAGGGTAGAAGTGCAGGAGGTGGGTCGGAACTGGTTGAGGTCCCTGTCAATAACAGTGCTGGGGAGTTCTCGTATGAGGAAGAAGGTGGACATAGCAGAGGCCACATGTTTGAAGTTGACATCATCAGAAGCAATGCGGTGGAGACGGAGGAACTGAGAGAATGGAATGGAGCCTTTGCAGGATACAGGGTGTGAGAATGCATACTCCAGGTAGCTGTGGGAGTTGGTCGATTATTACTGGATATCAGTGACCGGTCTATCCTCAGAAATAAAAGCAGAGATATCGACTAAAGGAGGGGAGGAGTCAGAGGTAGAGAGGTGAATGTGTGGGAGGGGTGCAAATTGGAAACAACGAACTTTTCCAATTCTGGACAAGAAAGAGGAGCAGCAGCGATGATAATATCTACATATTGGAGAAAGAGTTATGGATGGGGGCTGGAATAGAACTGGAAATGGAATGACCTACGTACCCCACGAAGAAACAGCTATAACTTTGGACCACGTATGTATCCATGCACCCCCTCTGTATGGGAGGAGCAGGCTGAAGCAATGGGTCTGCATGGGCAGTTCTGTTTGTGGATTTTCAGGAGGAGATAAAAGCGAACTCTGCTATCAGAGGGCCATCAGCTTCGGGACTGTTAGGTGGGGGTGAGTGGGGTGGGGGTGTGGGCCAGTGACTGGGAATCTCCAGGTGAAATGTGGTCAGATTTAGTAAATAAAATAGCCTGATGTGCCATGATAGGGTTATGGACCAGCAGGTGACATGTGGAGGTATCTGAGAGCTGGCACTCAGCCTCTGAAATGTAGAGGTGAGTCCACCAGACTGCAGCAGCACCTCCCTTATCGGCACAGGCTGAATAACATAGTCAGGGTTGATTGAAGCCTACAGCGTACAGTCTGTTCAGAGGGTGATAGGTTGGATAGGGAGAGGGGGAATACAGAGAATTAAAGACAACTAAACTCACATGGAAAGTTCTCAATGAACATATTGAGTTCAAGTAAATGCCAGAGGAATGGATCCAGGTGGAGGGAGAGTGTTGGAGCTGGGCGAAGGGTCTATGGGATGGGGAGTGGACTCTTGTCCAAAGAAATGGACACCGAGGAGAAGATGGTGGAAGAGGAGTTCAACATTATGTCGTTCCTGAAATTCATTAAAGTGGGGGTGCAGAGGGATAAAACTGAGATATTTGCTGAGTACAGAACATTCAGCATTAGAGCGTGGAAGGTTAGGAAGGATGGTGAATACACCACAGGAGGTGGGCTTGGGGGAGGGGATGGAGTCAGAGCACAGGGCATGGTGGTGTGGCAGGTTCCAGAGGCTCATAGGCATCTCTAAGTTATTCTATCTTGTGTGCCTCGTATATCTGGTGAGCATGGCGAATGAGCTGGAGAATGAAGTAGAATTGGGGAATGGTGCAGCCTTGAGCCAATGCGATGTGATGCTGTTGAACAGAGAAAATGCTGATCTCAGTGGCAACGACACCGCACGACCAGTCTTCAGAAAGTAAATGATTGAAGATAATCTGAATCGTTACCTTATTGTAATGCTCTGATTTCATTGGGGTGAGACTCAACCAGCAAGGTTTTACTTTTTGAGACTTTAGACCAAACTGTGAAAACTGATGTATCTTGATGTTATTAATAAAACAAATCCATCCATGGTTTTGTAAGGCAATAGCAAGGGCAGAGTTTATTTGTCGTTCCCAATAGCTCTGGGTAAGGTGTTATTGTTCATTGAGGAAATTACCAGCACAGAATTTCCTCTGATTTCCATTAACCACAGTTTGCTGAGGGGGAATGATGCTACATGAATCAAATGCTACTTTGATGGCAAGGGAAGTTACTCTGATCTCACCTCAACTGACATTGGAAAATAAGTTAAAATACTAAAGAGAAAAAGGCTAGAACACGGCTTATTGAACAATGTGGTCACTGTCTTCGCAACGTTTAAGGACAAACAGATGCATGGACTTCTGATTCTGAGGAGCGGTGTTTCCTATTTGGGATGAGGCTGTTTGCTTCAGCGCTGTGACACAGAGACAGAAAAAAAACGTTCCACTCTGTATGGGGAAAATATCTCACCCTATTCACGGTGCATTGGACAATGACAGAAATACACGATTAAACATTGGGCATTGATCATCTCAATCTCATCATTCACTGATGACCAATAGCAGCACAGAAGCCAGGAGCTCCCATAACCCCAGTTGAAAAGCAAAAATGGGTAAGAGATGGCCAGTAGAAGTGGGAGTAACTAGGGAACTGGTGTAACTTACAGTGGGAGTGGCAGAAGAAGGGTGTGAAGAGATATCATCAGTGGAAGAGTATGTGGCAGCAGAAGGGGTCGTGCAAGGGAAGTAGGAGTGTAAAAAAAGAGTTGGAAGGGGAGGAGGAATGGCTAATGAAGTTTTAGTGACTGGGTAAAGCTTGTTTTTGGAAAAGTGAGGTTGGGTGAAAACCACCAATGTTCAGAAAAATTGGGATCGGATTCCATTGAAAATTAAAATTTGATGCACTTCTTTTTCTATCACTTGATTCTTTATCAGATTGTACATTCACTCTGTAGTTTGTATCTCCATCAAATGCAGGTGACGTGCTCGCCCCCCCCCCCCCGTGTTGTGTCGCAACATTTTTGAATTTTTTTTAACAGTATGTATTTGCTTCCAATCCAAGGTAGACATGAGAATTTGATTTGATCTCCTGCAGTTTGTCCATAGCATGGAATTTAATTGAATATTTTTCCTCATCACATTAGCTGATTCAAGAAATGAATCAGTGTCCATCCTGCAGATGAAAAATTTCTTCAGTTTTCACTATTGTTACAAAGGACAGTGCCACACAACAGGCTAATGTTCAAGTGCAAGGTGCCAAACCAAATTTCTCCCTAAATTAGGTACACGCTTTATGAATAAGACATGCTGAGGGACAGAGTGTAAAAGGTGAATTTAACTCTGTGTCGAAAATGGTATTTGCAGCACCCTCATAATAGGCGTTAACTACATCACTCTGTAAATTCCCTAAAATAAGAACAACAAGAGACTGGAATTCTTAATTATTCCTTTGTAAATAACATGTGGAGAACAGGAAGGAAATCAAGGTTTGTTTGTGATATTCATAAATGATGACGGTGAGAATGTGGAAGATGGATGGCAGTGGAATGATAACTAATGCTGGGGATGACACAAAGATTAGCTGGGTGCTTCACAGTGAGGAGGACAGGGTTAGGCTACAGGACGATATAAACAGATGATTTCTATATCCAGATTTATGGCCGATGAAGTTTAACACTGATAAATGTGAAAGGATGCACATCTGAATAAACAAGACAAGTGACAACTCAAACTTTGAAGAGCGAGGGCTAAACTTGCTCCTTTTTTCTTTGCAGCAGGGAAGGTTGAGGAGGGAACATGGTACAGGTGTACAAGAGAATAAAGGGTATGGAGAGGATGAACAGACAGCAGTTGTTTCGCTTACTCTAACGGTCAAAAACAAAAGGAAGCATACTTAAAGTGGAAGGCAGGGGATTGAGAGGGGATTTCTGGAGTCTGTATTGAACTGAGAGGGTGGCACAGACATAGAATATAAAGTTCCTATATGTGGAAACAGGCCCTTCGGCCCAAAAAATCCATACTGACCCTCCAAAGAGTAATCCACCCAAACACATTCCTCCTATATTTACCCCTGACTAAAGTACCTAACCTACATATCTCTGAACACTTTGGGCAATTTAGCATGGCCAATTCACTTATCCTGCACATCTTCGGATTGTTGGAGGAAATCGGAGTACCTACAGGAAACCCACGCGGATATGGGAGGAATGTGCAAAATCCATACAGGCAGTCACCCAAAGCTGGAATCAAACCTGGGTCCCCAGCGCTCTAAGACAGGCGTGCTAACCACTGAGCCACATTTCTGCCCCTAATAACATGTGCCTGGAATGCATTTCCTAGGCGGGTGATTGATCAGGTAATCTCACAAACATTAAAAAAAGCCTTTGGATATGCACTTGGTGAGGCAGGCTCGCATTTTCATTCAATGATTCTATGTGGTGGCAGCCACGAACACTCAGATATATTCTGAAGCAATAGCTAATGGCAGTTCCTAGTTTGTTCCATTGACTGTACTCAGGAAGTGAGACTCCAGTGAAGTGCTGGTATTATCTCCCACTTTCTATTTAAATGTTTCGGTTTTCTTGAGTTGGTAATGTAATTACCGGTGTCCATGATGTCATTTCCTGCCCTTTTTCTCAGAGGATGGTAGATGGAGTCAAAATTGATGTGTTTGTTGATGGAGTTCCGGTTGGAATGCCATGTTTCCAGGAATTCTTGTGCTTGTCTCTGTTTGGCCTGTCCTAGGATAGATATGCCGACCTAGTCAAAGTGGCGTACTTCCTCATCAGTACGTAAGACTTTCGTATTGGGTTCATGTCTTTTGTAGCTAGTTGATGTTCCTATATCCTGGAGACTAGTTTTCTGCTTGTTTTTCCGTTGTAGTGTTTGTTAAAGTTCTTGCAAGGCTTATTTTTCCTGGAGCAGAACAGACAAAGATGTGAATTTATTGCGGTGCTCAAAAGTATGATAAACGTTGCAGAGTAGAAAAAGAATACTCTATTAGTAGGCATTATAGCATCAAGGAATTCTAATTTCAAGGTTGTCAGTAAAAGAGCTAGAAGTGAAATAAGGGAAAAAACCGTCTTTATTTAGAGAGTTGTTACGAATTGGAGTTGACCGGCTGGGAAGGTTGAAGATGAAGATTCAAAAGAGAACTATATGTATATTTGGAAATTATGAATTTAACGGGCAACAGAGAGAGGGCTGGCAAATGGGAGGTGCTTGAGAGATATTTTTGGAACTGATGCATACGTAATGGCCAAGGGTTCCTCCTGTACTTTAAAGTTTTGTACTCTATCATGTGTCAGCTGTGAATAAAAGTCAGTATCCAATTATTTCACTGTGTAAATGCTCGCAAATATCTGATGTATGTTCTTTCTTCGATAAAATAAAATGTACATGCTTTATTTCTGTGTTAGAAAGTCTTGACAGGAGTTTATATTTTAGTTCCATAAATATAGAATCAACAGAATTGATTAAAGTGATTATAGCTCAGTTGAATGATTATCATTCACATCTTATTTTCGCCCAATTCATGGAATTTAGCAAACATCCCACTATTGTTCGGCTCAGTAAACTGACCACCTTGCAATGAGCTAAGCTGAAAATTGCTTCCAATAGATCTGAAATCATTTACATTGTTATTGGACCTCACAGCTGCCTGAGATACACAGAGACTCAGTCGCCTTTTCCAAAATCTGTACATTGAGTTTCTCACCTGGTTCGGGGCAGTCAGCCAGACATTACTTCAAAACAAATAATTTGGAATCCACCTTGGGCAGGGGGAGAACCCGCCAACAAACTATCATTGGTCTCAGTGTAGGTACAAACGTTGTCCAGGTTAAATACTAATGGCTGAACAGCAATCATGATTTAAAATTCATCTTCAGCCAGAGCCTGGCCCAGAGAGCAGACATGTTGACATGGAGAGACAGAATCACACCATACAAGTTACCTATGGTGATGAAATCTGACCTGCCTCCAAGATTCCATACACCTGCACCCCGGGTGAAGACGTTAACAACTTGACAATCTATTGCAGTGCCTTGTGCCTCACAAAGAAACCTCTAAATACAATCCAATAAATGTCACCTTCACATTCTCCAGTATCAAAATAAAATTGTACATCTCTGTGAATGGTCAGAGATTACTACATGGAAAACACAGTAGAATGTGTGTGAAGTAATCAGCAGCAAACGGCAATCCACAAATCACATTAAGAACTGAACTTGGCGGATTCTGTCTGGTCTAAGTAACCACACACATTATACTGGCTTTCAGGTGACTGTAACAATGCACACCATAACTGGAGGTTTTGGCTTTACATCCCTCCAAAGCTTCCTGATCTCACACACATCACTCCCTCACACATTCAACAATTGATGACAATCAACAAGCTGGGTGAAACTGGAAACACAGAACAGTGCAGCACTGTGCAGGCCCTTCGGTCTTTGATGTTCTGTCGACCTTTGATCCTACTCTAAGATCAAACTAACCTACATACCTTTCATTACACTATCATTCATGTGCCTATCCAATTATACATCCCTAATATAGTTGACATTCCTAATATACTACAACTACTGGCTGTTCATTGCACACATCCACCACTGTCTGTGTAAAGAACCTACGTCTGACATCTCCCCTAAACCTTCCTCCGATTACCTGAAAATCATACCCCGTCGAGAGTCATTTCACCCTGGGAAAAAGTAATGGCTATCCACTCTATCTATGTGTCTCATCATCTTGAACACCTCTGTCAAGTCACTTTCCATTCTTCTTCGTTCCAATGAGGAAAACACCCTAGCTCCCTCAAATTTTCTTTGTACGACATGCCCTCCAGTCTAGGCAGCATCTTGATAAATCTCCTCAGCACCCTCACCAAAGCTTCCACATCTTTCCTATAACGAGGCAACCAGAACTGATCACAATATTCTAAGTTGGTCTCACCAGGGCTCCATAGAGAAGCAGCATAACCTCGCAGCTGTTAAACTCAATCCCTCAGCTCATGAACATATCAACCACATCCTTAACTACCTTATTAACCTGGGTAGCAACTTTGTGGGAGCTATGTCATGAACCATATGATCCCCCTGTTCTCCACAATGGAAGAATCCTGCCTACATTCAAATCCGAATTTCCAAAATGAATCGTATCCCACTTTCCATATTGAACACCATCTGCCACTTCACAGCTGGGTACTGCATCCTGTCAATGTTCCTGTTGCAAACTACAACAGCCCTCCACTCTATCCACAGTTCCACCAACCTGTGTTACATCATCAAACTTACGAACCTATCCTTCCACTTCGTCATCCAAGTCATTTATCAAAATCACAAACAGCAGAGGTCCCAGAACCGATCCTTACGGAACACCACTGCTCACCTAGTTCCACACTGAATACTTCCCATTTACCACGACGCTCTGTATTCTATGGGTTAGCCAATTCTGTATCCAGACAGATAGGTCTCCCTGTATACCATGCCTCCTTACATTCTGAATGAAATTTCCACGGGGAAGTTTATCAAACACCTTGTTAAAATCCATGCACTCCGCATTCACTGCTCTACCTTCTTCAGTGCGTTCAATCCCATGCTCAAATAATCAAATAAAAGTTGTGAGGTATGACCTGCCCCTCATAAATCCATGCTGACTATTTCTAATCAAACCTTGTTTTTCAAGAATCCTCTCCAATACTTTGCCCAATACTGATGTAAGACTGACTGGTCTGTCATTCTCAGGAAAATCCCTGTTCCCTTGCCTGAACAAGGGATTACATTTGCCACCCTTCAATCAACCGACGCTACTCCAATGCAGAGTGAAGGCGCAAAGGCACAGAAATCTCTTCCCTCTCTTCCTGTAGTAACCTAGAGTGTTTCCTGTCTGCCCGAGGGATTTATCTATCCTTATGTTTGTACTTCAAACAGTCTGTATTTCACCTCAACTTTTTACTCACTGTCCAACCAACTGATTTACTGCTTTCCATTTCAGGGCTCTGTACAGTGCTGCCTTCCCGAGCAAGTATGGTTCCCAATATCCTGTGTATTATGGAATGGAAAACATGGGAAGCTTTGACTCTGCTGCTCCTCAGATGCAGTCTGACTGCTGTGCTTTTCCAGCACCACAATTTTCGACTCTGATCACCAGTCCTCACTTTCTCCATTACTGAGGGCTGTCCCCTCTGCAAACAGAGCAGGGAACTAATCAGCAGAAACTCGTGGTATCTGGAACTGACTGTTCAGTTCTGGAAAGTTGCATTTGATGAACACATTTACTAAAAACGAATTTCAAATTCAACAAATATTCATTCAGTCCCAGAGTTATAGTTTTGGTTCATGAATTGGACAGGTTGATAACGAACAGTGAATGACTGAAGAACTCCGAGGTACAGAGTATTCCAGGTGATATATCCCAGGTTGGATGTGCTTTACCTGATGCTGGTAATATTATCAGACAGACAGATATGATAAGGAAACGAGGTGACATGTGGAAGTGTGACATTTTTGCCATTACAGAGATGTGTTTGAGGGAGTTCAGGGCTAACGACTCAATATTCTGTGGGACCAGAACAAGAGTCAGGACAGAAGAGAGGGTAAAAGAGGAGGTGGTGTTGCTTTATTAATTATGGAGTTAGTTACTAGCGTAAGAAGGGACGATATCTTGAAAGGATCTTCTAAAGAGGCTTGGTGGTTAGAGCTCAGGATCAAAACCATGACAGAAATACTGCATGGGATATATTATAGACCCCCAGATAAAGGAAAGTACGGGTGCAGGTATATTACCAAGTTATTGAGGTGTGTAAAACAATAATAGGCTAGTTATATTCAAGCATTTCAATTCCAAACATTCATTCGGTCAGTGATAATTTTTTAAGAAGGGCAGGTGCTTTGAAATTTATTCCAGAGGGCTTCTTATATCAACACAGAACAGATACAACAATGGGCAGTGCAGTGCTGGGCCTCACTGTGGGGAACGAAACCAATCAGCTGTTCCAGGCAGAAATGGGAGAGCATTGTAGGACCAGTGACCGTGATATCACACATTTTGACTTTGCGAAGGAAAAGACCCCAAAAATATTAGAAAAATCAAAGCTTTTTGCATTGGGGAGACAGATTTTATGGAAACAAATGACAGGATCCGGCCAAAGTACAGTTGCTTCTGGGTGAAACTGTAGCAGAAAAAGGTGGGGCGGGGGTTGGGGGAATCATTCGTTTAAAATGGAATTGATGACAGTGTCGGCCCAGCAAGTTACACCGAAGATAAAATTTAGGAACACAAACCCAGAGAACCTCAGATGTCGACACAAATTCCGAATAGATGAAAAGAAAAAGAGAAGCTTAAATCTGGTACCAAGTGAACAGGTCAATGAAGGTCCCAAAAGAATATAGCAAGTGGAGGGTTAAACTTAAGAAGTCAGTGGAAGAACAGAAGGAGCGGTGATAAAACATTAACCGGTAAGATTAGCAAGAATCCACAGTCATTTCTTTTGGTTTTTTAAGGGTAAGAGGATAACATGGGAAAGAATGGGAGTATTAGGGACTAAGGAGACAGCCTGTTCACAGAGCCAGAGAATATGTTTAACACACCCTACGAATCGGTCTTCAGTTTGGCGAAGCAGTTCCTGGATTCAGGGAGAGTGACCGTTTGACCCTTGAGCAAACTGATGCAGAAGCTGAGGAAGAATTGAAATTTTATGCAAGATGGAGTGGGTAAATCACCAGATTACAGACAACCAAGTCTCACATCAGTGAGAGGGAAACAATTGTAGAAAATTCGGAGGACTGTTGAGGCTGGATCATTAAATATCTTAAAGGCTGAGACAGACAGATTTTTATACAATTGTTACGGGGAAATCGCAGGAAAGTGGAATCGGGGATTAACGAAATAAATATAACCTAATCGAAGGAAAAGCAGACTCAGTGAGCGGACAGGCATATTGTTGCCCCTACGTCAAATGGTGTTCTTTTCCAATAACCCTGTATTCACAAGAACATCAACCTCTCTCGCTATGGAGTGAGACACAGTTTGGAATGCAATCGAGGGATTCAAGGAATTCATAAACGCGATACTAATAGACAGAAAGTACGAGAGGACTGCGACAGCACGGATTGCCTGTCGGGGTGAGCATTTGCATCGACACAGTCACCACTAGCAGAAGAAAGACCTCAGAAAGACACCCTCCAACGCCAAGCAGAGACCAGCACTGGAGATCAGGTAGTCAGGGGCCAGGTGTCAAGGAGTGCTGAAGGCCTAAAGACTACATCACTGTCGTGTCTCCTTCCTTCCCTGACCAAGATTAAATGTGGAGGGGTAGAGAGACATGCCGTTGTAGCAGGGTAAGCAGGAAGGCTTTGACATGAGAGGCTTCGGACAGCTCAGCTCAGCAAAAGGTACAGGACTACTCAAATAAAGTCCTTTTAACTTTATTGGTACAGCAGTCGAGATGGCATTTAGGGCAGTCACACGCTCCTCTTGTGAGATGTGGTAGCTCAGGGAGATTTCCACCGGCCTTGATGGCTACACGTGTGGGCACTGCACCCAGCTTCAGCTCCTGGGAGACCGTGCTGGGAGCTGAAGCTGGGCAGCACGGTTGCTCAGTGGTTAGCACTGCTGCCTCACAGCACCAGGGTTCAAATCCTGCCTCGGGCAACTGTCTGTGTGGAGTTTTCACATTCTCACCGAGTTTGCATGGGTTTCCTCTGGGTGCTGCGGTTTCCTCCCACAGTCAGAAAATGTGCAGATTATGTGAATTGGTCATGCTAAATTACCTGTAGTGTTGCGTGGAGGGGAGTGGGTCTGGGTGGGCTGCTCTTCAATGGGTCGGTGTGAACGTGTTTGGCCAAAAGTCCTGTTTCCACACTGTAGGTAATCTAATCTAGGATTCACTCAGGGTCATCCGAGATACTGACAAATTCATAGATACTCCAATAGTTATGTTTCTTTAATGACTAATATTCCAATCCAACGTTCATCGTCCTGAGTTCATTAGCTTTACCTGTCAGTCCTGTTGTATGTAAATAAACACAATTTAATCCAACAGGCGTTCCTTGCTTCCTGTCATGTTCCAGGCAGAGAGTAGATGGACGACCACCAGGAATGGCAAAGGGATTGCAGGAATCCCCTGTGGCCATTCCCCTCGAAAACAAGTAGACCATTTTGGATTGTTGGGGCAATGACCGTTTAGGGGAAAGCAGCAGAAGCCAGGTTGGTGGTACTACCACTGGCTCTGGGGCACAGTGGGAAAGGGTAAAGGTAAGCAGGACGTTTAAGATAGGAGGGTCTATTGTTAATGGGACAGATCAGAGATTCTGTGGTCACAAACGGGAATCCAGGATGGTGCGTTACCTCCCAGGTGCTAGGGTCCAGGATATCTCCAAGTGGCTGCAGAACATTCTCAAGGGGGAGGGTGTGCAGCCGGAAATCATTATGCACATTGGCACAAATGATAGCCGTAGAAATAGGGACGAGGTCCTGCAGCGTGATTACAGAGAGGTAGGAGAAACCTTTTAAAAAAAAATCCTTGACAGTGATAATCTCCTGAGAGGGAGATTACCGTCCATGACATGCACTGGAGGGGGCACCAATATCTTGCCAGCCAGTTTTGCTAGGGTTACAAGGGAGGGTTTAAACTAGATTGGCAGGGGATCATATCCTCAAGAGCAGGGAGGCAAGTGGAAGGCGATACAGTAATCAGAAATAGTAAGATTAGGCTGGAAAACGACAGAGAGTAAGTAGTGCCTTTTGGATTAAATTGCATCTGTTTCAATGCAAGAGTGCTGACAGGTTAGGCCGATGAACCCAGGGCGTGGATAGGTAGATGGGACTGGGAAATTATAGCCATTACAGAAATATGGCTAAGTGTTGGATAGGACTGGCAGCTTAATGTGCTATGGAACAGGTGCTTTAGGTGAGACAGAGATGGTGGAAGGAGGGGAGGGTGAGTGGCATTTCTGATTAAGGGGAGTACCACAGCAGTAATCAGAGATAAAATAACAGATGGATCACCCAGTGAGGCTTTGTAGGTGGAGTTTAGAAATAAGAAGGGAATGGTGAGGTGATTGGGGTTGTAATATAGGCCCCCAAATAGTCAACAGGAATGAGAGTAGCAAATATCCAGGGAGAGAGGGGAGACCTGTCGGAGCAATAGGGTTATCATAATAGGGGATTTTTTTTCTCTAATACAGACTGGAACGGCCAGAGCGTTAAGTGATTTGATGAGATAAAATCTGTTAAATGTGTTAGGAAAGTTTCCTCAACCAGTATATAATGTATCCTACTCGGGAAGGGGCAAAATTCGAAATTTTCTTAGTAAATAGGGCATGACAGGCAACTGAGTTAATAGTGGGGGAGCACTTTGGGACCAGTAACCATAGTTCTATTAATTTTCAAATAGTTACGGAGAAGGACAAAACTGGTCCTCACGTTCATGTTCGAACTTCGGGCGTGACTCAGGTACAGGCGGCTAGGATCAAGGGAATCCCTGGAGGTATATAAGAGATACATGGAGTTTACTGAAGAAGGGAATCAGTCGGGTGAAAAGGGGGGCAAGAAAGAGCCTTGACTGAGAAGATTAGGATGAATCCACAAAGGTGCTTTAAATATATTAAAAGAAAAACCAATAACTAGGGAGAAAATAGGACGCCTCGAAGACCAATGTGGACAAGTGTGTGGAATTATCAAAGATGATTGAAGTCCTCAACGAATATTTCTACTCTACATTTACTGTGGCGAAAGACATGATGACTTGAGAACTTGAGGAAGTTAGCAGTGATATTTTAGGGACGATCCATGTCATAGTAGAGGAGATTTTGGACTTAAAAGAATGTTTTAAAGTTGATAAATCTCACGTTCCTTACCCGATATATCCAAGAACACCTCAAGCAGCTTCAGCCAAATTTGCGGTGACCCTGGCTTATCCTGTTGATCATCATTAATCACAGGTAATGTCCCGAAGACTGGAGGATAGAAAATATTGTGCCCTTATTCAAGAAGAACTGATCAAAAAAAGCTTTGGAACTACACATCAGTATGCAAGTTACTTGACAAGGTTCTGAGGGATAAGATGTATATGCATTTAGAAAGACAGACTTTGATTAGGAATAATAAGTGTGGCTTTGTGCGAGGAAGTTTGTGCTTGAAAATTTTTTTAAAGTAATTGAACGATGTGACCAGAAAGATTGACTTGGGTGGTGCAGTAGAAGTCGAAACATGTGGTGTTGGAAAAGCGCAGCAGGTCAGGCAGCATTCGAGGGGCAGGAGAATCTATGTTTCAGACATAAGCCCTTCACCAGGAACGTCCAAAACATCGATTCTCCTGTTCCTCTGATGCTGCCTGACCTGCCGTGTTTTACCAGTGCCACACTTTTCGACACTGATCTCCAGCATCTGCTGTGCTCACTTTCTCCAAGGGCAGGAGATTTTGTCGATATGGATTTCAATTACACCAGAACAGAATGAGGCCTTTCAGCCCCTGGAGCCTGATATACAATTACAGGAGGAGGCCAATAAACCCCCAGGGCCTTTAAAACTGTAACCAGATCATGCAGCACCAGTATCCAGTTACACAGCAACAGGATCAATCTATTCAGCTACTTGAAGTCAGTGACACAGGAAATGGAAGAGGCCACAAAGTGACTGGACTATGGGGTATACTGGAATAAAAGAACAAGTATACCGTTTTGGATACTTGTGGGGGGGATGACTTACCAGGGGCAAGCAACGAGGTTCAGGCCTCTGGCACGGAGCCTGGCCCCGTTGCTCAGAAGGGTAGGGTGGAGAAAGGTAGAGCAATAGTTCTTGGGGACTCGATAGTGAGGGGTACAGACAGACGGTTTTGTGGGGGCGACAGGGACTCACGTTTGGTATGTTGCCTCCCAGGTGCAAGGGTACGTGATGTCGCTGATCGTGTTTTCCGGGTCCTTAAGGGGGAGGGGGAGCAGCCCCAGATCGTGGTCCACGTTGGCACCAACGATATAGGTAGGAAGAAGGGTGAGGATGTCAGACAGGCTTTCAGGGAGCTAGGTTGGAAGCTCAGAGTTAGAACAAACAGAGTTGTAGTCTCTGGTTTGTTACCCGTGCCACGTGATAGAGAGTCGAGGAATAGGGAGAGAGAGCAGTTAAATGCGTGGCTACAGGGATGGTGCAGGAGGGAGGGATTCCGGTTTCTGGACAACTGGGGTTCTTTCTGGGGAAGGTGGGACCTCTATAAAAAGGATGGGCTACACCTGAACCTGAGGGGCACCAGTATCCTTGGGGGGAGGTTTGCTAGTGCTCTTTGGGAGGGTTTAAACTAACTCCGCGGGGGCATGGGAACCAGGACTGTAGCTTTAGGGTACAGGACCTTGAGTGTAGGGAGGTTAGGAATAATGCAGCGATCTCTAAGGAGGGTGCCTGTAACCAGAAAGGTGGATTGAAGTGTGTATACTTCAATGCCAGAAGTATAAGGAATAAGGTAGGTGAACTTGCAGCGTGGGTTGGTACCTGGGACTTCGATGTTGTGGCCATTACAGAGACGTGGGTAGAACAGGGACAAGAATGGCTGTTGAACGTTCCAGGGTTCAAATGTTTTAGTAGGATCAGACATGGGGGTAAAAAAGGGGGAGGCGTGGCATTACTTGTCAAAGACAGTATCACAGCAGTGGAATGGACGATGGAAGAGGACTTGCCATCTGAGGTAGTTTGGGCTGAGGTTAGAAATAGGAAAGGTGAGGTCACCCTGTTAGGTGTTTTCTACAGGCCTCCTAATAGTCCTAGAGAAGTAGAGGATAATATTGCGAGGATGATTCAGGAAAAGAGTGAAGGTAGCAGGGTGGTTGTTATGGGGGACTTTAACTTCCCAGATATTGACTGGGAGAGCTATAGCTCGAGTTCATTAGATGGGTCGGTGTTTGTACAATGTGTGCAGGAGGGTTTCCTGACACAATATGTCGACAGGCCAACAAGAGGGGAGGCTATATTGGATTTGGTTCTAGGTAATGAACCAGGCCAGGTGTTAGACTTGGAGGTAGGTGAGCACTTCGGGGACAGTGACCACAACTCGGTGACTTTTACTTTAGTGATGGAGAGGGATAATCGTGCGCCGCAGGGCAAGAGCTATAGCTGGGGGCAGGGAAATTATGATGCAGTGAGGCATGACTTAGGATGTGTGGATTGGAAAAACAGGCTTCAAGAGAAGAACACTAATGAGATGTGGGGATTGTTCAAGGAGCAGCTACTGCGTGTCCTCGATAGGTATGTACCAGTCAGGCATGGTGTAAAGGGCCTTGTGAGGCAGCCGTGGTTTAGTAAGGAATTGGAGTCCCTTGTGAAAGGGAAGAAGGCGGCATATGTAAAGATGAGGCGTGAAGGTTCAGTAGGGGCGATTGAGAGTTATAAGGTAGCCAGGAAGGAGCTAAAGAGGGAGCTAAGAGAAGCGAGAAGGGGACATGAAAAGTCTTTAGCTGGCAGGATTAGGGAAAACCCAAAGGCTTTCTATAGGTATGTCAAGAATAAAAGGATGACTAGGGTAGGTATCGGTCCAGTCAAGGATAGTAGTGGGAAGTTGTGTGTGGAGGCGGAGGAGATTGGAGAGACATTAAATCAGTACTTTTCATCAGTATTCACTCAGGAACAGGACACTGTTGCTGATGTGAATATGGAATCACAAATAATTAGAATGGATGCCCTGGAAATATGCAGGGAAGAGGTTTTGGGAATATTGGAAAGGATGAATATAGATAAGTCTCCTGGGCCTGATGGCATTTACCCCAGGATCCTATGGGAAGCTAGGGAGGAGATAGCAGAGCCATTGGCCTGGATTTTTATGTCGTCATTGTCAACGGGAATAGTACCAGAGGACTGGAGGATAGCGAATGTGGTCCCATTGTTCAAGAAAGGGAGTAGGGATAGCCCTAGTAACTATAGGCCAGTGAGTCTGACTTCAGTGGTGGGCAAAGTCTTAGAGAGAATGGTAAGGGATAAGATTTATGAACATCTGGGTAGGAATAACGTGATCAGGGATAGCCAGCATGGTTTTGTGAAGGGCAGGTCGTGCCTCACAAACCTTATTGAGTTCTTTGAGAAGGTGACTAAGGAAGTGGATGAGGGTAAAGCAGTAGATGTTGTGTATATGGATTTTAGTAAGGCGTTCGATAAGGTTCCCCATGGTAGGCTAATGCTAAAACTTCGGAGGTATGGCATTGAGGATACATTAGAGGTTTGGATTAGGAATTGGCTGGCTGGAAGGAGACAGAGGGTAGTAGTTGATGGATTATGTTCATCTTGGAGCGCAGTTACTAGCGGTGTACCACAAGGATCTGTTTTGGGACCATTGCTTTTTGTTATCTTTATAAATGATCTAGAGGAAGGACTTGAAAGCTGGGTAAGCAAGTTTGCGGATGACACAAAAGTCGGTGGAGTTGTGGATAGTGAGGAAGGAAGTGGTAGGTTACAGCGGGATATAGATAAGTTGCAGAGCTGGGCGGAAATGTGGCAAATGGAATTCAATGTAGCTAAGTGCGAAGTCGTTCACTTTGGTAGGAATAACAAGATGATGGATTACTGGGCTAATGGTAGGCTACTTGGTAGTGTGGATGAGCAGAGGGATCTTGGTGCCCATGTACACAGATCTCTGAAAGTTGCCACCCAGGTAAATAGTGCTGTGAGGAAGGCATATGGTGTACTGGGCTTTATTGGCAGAGGAATTGAGTTCCGGAGTCCTGAGGTCATGTTGCAGTTGTATAAGACTCTGGTGAGGCCTCATCTGGAGTATTGTGTGCAGTTTTGGTCGCCATACTATAGGAAGGATGTGGAAGCTTTAGAACGAGTGCAGAGGAGGTTTACCAGGATGTTGCCTGGAATGGTAGGAAAATCTTATGAGGAAAGGCTGAGGCACTTGGGGCTGTTCTCATTGGAGAAGAGAAGGTTTAGGGGAGATCTGATAGAAGTGTATAAGATGATTAGGGGTTTAGATAGGGTAGATACTAAGAACCTTTTACCGCTGATGGAGTCAGGTGTTACTAGGGGACATAGCTTTAAATTAAGGGGTGGTAGGTATAGGACAGATGTTAGGGGTAGATTCTTCACACAGCGGGTTGTGAGTTCATGGAATGCCCTGCCCGTATCAGTGGTGAACTCTCCTTCTTTATGGTCATTTAAGCGGGCATTGGATAGGCATTTGGAAGTTATTGGGCTAGTATAGGTTAGGTAGGATTCGGTCGGCGCAACATCGAGGGCCGAAGGGCCTGTACTGCGCTGTATCCTTCTATGTTCTATGTTCTATGTTCTAAAACCAGGTTACATAGCCCCTCAGACCTGCCCTTCCATTCAGTAATTCAGGGCTGATCTGCACTCGGCCACAATTTCTCTTTCATGCCCAATTCTTTGTAGCCCTCGACTCTCTGACGGGTCAAAATCCATGAACACCCACTCGCACCCACCAAACATTTCAGTGATTTGGCCTCCCCAACTGTCTGGTCCCAACCGTCACTACCCTCTGAGAGAAGGAAACACTCCCCACACATATACCTTGGCCTATTGACATGGATAGAAGATATGAACACAGCGTAAAGTTACTGGCCCTGATATCAAGACAGGATTTGATAAAGCAAGATGTCAAGGAGACTGAACAAAATTGAACTTGATGGGAATCAGTTGTAAATTCCCCACTGGTTGGATCATTCAGAACACAATGGGGCTGGTGGACATCAATCCTCGCAGTCCCTAGATATCCTTGTGGGCAATCCTCAGGGTAGCTTCTTCGGCTACTTCATCAATGTCTTTCCCTCTGTCATATGATCAGAGGTGGAATGTTCTTTGAAGATTATGCAATGTTCAGAGCAATGAGTCACCTCCTAAAGTACTAAGGTAACATTGATCAAAAGCACTGCTGGGCACTAAACATTTTCACGGTTAAAAGCAAGAGGAACCCCTTCAACAACTCTAGCTGGTTTCACAGTAATATAAGAAAGCCATTCACCCTATCAGATCTATTGGATAACAAGAGGCGCAATGCATTCACTCACTCCTGCCTGTTACACAAGAAGACAATTTAAAATAAAAGCAGGTGTTGGAATCCAAAATACACACGCAGGAAGCTGGAAGAACAGAAAAAGCAAGGCAGCATCAAGACTTTGAGAAGTGAACGCATTGGATATAACCCTTCGTCAGGACTGTGGGTGGGAGTAAGGGGTTATATAGATAAAGTGTGGGTGAGGGAGGAGGAGGCAGAGTGGCGAGTTGGGGGATAAGTGAACACAGATAAAGGGTATCAGCGGGTTGGTGATGGGAGGGCTGAATCCAGTTGGTAGCAGGACAAATGGTTGCTCAGAGGAATGGAAGGCAGGGGAGGGCTTGGGAAGGGAGTGGGGGGGATTAAAAGGGAGGCAATTTGAAATTGGAGAATTCAATGTTGAATCCCCGGGGTGCAGGCTGCACACGTGACAGATGAGATCTTGTTCCTCCAAATTATGGTTTGGTTTGTTGTGTCAATGGAGGAGGCCAAGGATGGCTATGTCGGAAAGGGATTGGGAAAGAGAATTCAAATAGGAACTGACTGGGAGGTCTTCCATTCCACCTAACAACCCTTCCTTTCAGCTCCAAAACGGAATTCATCCCTAGCATCGCCCAACCAGGTTGCACCCACCACGTGTGCCCACATATCCGAACTCACCATCTCCCTGATCCCCCCACCCCAACCACTCCCTTCCCTCTTTATCTGCTGCTCTCCCTACCCCTCAACCTAGTGCTGAAGACCGGTTGTACCTGAAATGTTGACTTTCCCAGCTCATGATGCTGCCTGGCTTGCGGTGTTCTTCCAGTCTTCTGTTTGTCTCCTATAACTCAGGAAGATAGAGTCTAGTCAACACAACATGCTGATAGGCAGAAACCAAGGGTTGCCAACTGAAGTCCTTGAACCTCTGTACTCGGGCCAGGATGAAGAAATTCAGTTCCTCAAGATACTGACACATGAACAGAAGAGGCCATTCAGCCCCTCCAAACGGTTAGACTGAGATAGGAGGATGTCATTTTTCTGCAACACAACAAACCAATGAAGCAGAGACTGCACAGACAGACTGCTCCATGTTGTTCCTCCTGGCTCCATTGCTAATGGTACACACATGTTATGTTAACGTGGTTTGCTGATCATGAGGAGGGAAAGTGATTGGTTTGTGTCATGTCCCAAGGAAGCATTTTCCATCGCCGAGATGTCATGAACTTGGCTCGGCTACTCAAAACATCTTGAAGCAGGCAGCCCAGAACATACCTTTGCAAATTGTTTAGGTAAGTGTACAATGAAAATTAGCTGGAGTAATTTAACTAGGTTGACTACTACATTTTGAAACAGACAAAAAATTTATTCATAAAATTACACAATGAAACACAAAGAACTGAATAAAGAATCACGACAGAATTCAACCGATTCAGCTAGACTTAATTATGCTGTTCCGAATATACATAACTGTCCGAATAAGCAAACTCCCAATAAAAGCCAGTATAAATGGAACACAAATTTCCAGTTTGAAGTTGAATGTCAGAAAAGAGAGAGAGTTTCCACACAGCTCCCAGTTGAACTTCCCAGTTCGAGACTCAACTGAAAACTGCTCAGTTCAGCGAGTTCAGCCAAAATAGCTCACCACTCTCCGTTCATTATACTGGTTACTTATAAAGCATGACCACTTTGGTCTGAAGTCTCATCTGTTTCCATATAAACAAAATGACTCTGAAAATCCTTTTCATCTCTGTACCAAACCAGACTGATCGGAGCTTGGCCCCGTTTTATTGTACCTCTGAAAAAAAAACAAGGACAGAGTCTCCTTGAGCCAAGGAACAGCTTTTAGACAAAAAAGGGACTTGCTTTGTAACATGTCTTTCCCCCTCCCCCCACCTTAAAAAATGAACTATCAATGTTAAAAGGTGGCTGCATTTTTAACCCCTCACACCCAGGTAGTAGTCTCAAAACTGACAGATACATTATACCAACTGTAAACATTCAAACATGCACAAACCCATGCAAATTCAGGCCACGGTATACGCACCACCAAACACCTCCGTTATCTCATTCGATTCTCAATAACTCATCAGCTTTCACGTTTTCGCGACCTGCCACATGCACAATGGTCAGATTTAATGGCTGCAACAACAAGCTCCATCTGAACAGTCTGGCAATTGTGTCTTTAATTTTTCCACAAATGTCAATATGCTGTGATCAGTGTATACGATTGTCTCAGATGCATTACTGTAATAGAAACACAGTTATGGTGTAATGCCAACACAAAGTTTAAAGTTTTTTCTCCACCATTGAACATTTCTGTTGATGATCGTTCGACTTCCCAGAAAAATACACGATGAGTATTTCTATTCCCTCATCCTCCTCCTGCACCAACACCGGACCGACACCCACATCACTGGTAGCGATAGCCACCTTAAAGGCTTTGTGTAATTTAGTGCAGCTAATACTGGGGGCAGTGGCTAACACATTTTTAAGCTGTAAAGTGCCTTTTGACAGTACTCTGTCCACTGAGAGTTCTTGCCCTTTACAATTCGGTGAGTGGAGCAGCCACACTGCTTAAAGTTTCGCACAAACTTTCAGTTAAATCCAGTCAATCCCAGGAACCGTAGCACTACGTATTTCTTTTTGTCGACGGTGTGGAACATTACCGAACTACTTTCGTTTTTGTATCCCATGGGGCCATTTGTCCATGTCCAATAAAATGACCCAGGAACGTGACTTGGGTTTTCTCAAATTCACTTTTAGTTAGGTTTACCACCAAGCCTGCCTTCTAAAGTCATTCAATCAAGTCGATAAATGCTGTAAATGATCCTTTCATGTGTGACTAAAAACCACCAGGTCATCAATGTACACCACATAGTTGGGTAATTCAGCAATGACCTTATTATCAGTCTCTGAAATGTGGCTGGATTGTTTTACATGCCAAATGCCTCAACATTGAACTGATATAGTCCATTTGGCGTTATGAAAGCCACAATTGCCTTTGTTGTCTCTGACAGAAGCCCTTGCCAGTAGCCTCTGAGCAAGTCCAACTTAGAAATGTAAGTAGCCTCTCCCACTTTTTCGACACAGTTCTCCAAACATAGAATTTGATAAGCATCAGTCTTCCAAACGAAGTTGACTTTGTGATAGTCCACACATGACCACTGGGTAACTACTGGCTTTGGCATCATGACTATACATGAGCTCCAGTACTGTAACTCACTTCGATTATGCCATCTTGGAACGTTTGCTCTGTCTCCTTCTGACCTGAGCCAACTTTAGAGGGTAATGCCTTTAAGGATGTTGCTTAATCAGAACAGCATCTCCTGTGTCTACATCACGTACAATTACATTCGGACTTCCCAGTTTATTTCTGCGGATCTCTCCACGATATCGTAATAACTCTTTCAGGTCACTGTGCTTTTCTTGTGGAAGGTAACTCAATAATTTATTCCAATTTTTGACAACTTTTTCATTGTTCAATTTGATATAGGAATGTCCAATTCGGAATCCTCTGAACTTGATTCTTCCTTCTGTGCTGTAATCGTTAATGCCTTCTTCTATTGCTTTCATTCCCTATCAAAATATCTGTTGAGCATATTCATATGACACACTCTGTGAGATTTCTTCCTGTCTGGTGTCCGTACCAAGCAGTTTACCTCATTCAATTTCTTCCCAATTTGATAAGGTACAATAAAACTTGCTTCTAAAGGCTCAACTGTAACTGGAAGTAACATCAATACCTTATTCCCAATTGCAAAATTGAGAATTTGTGATTTCTGATCCACTTCCTGTTTCATTGTATGCTGCGATACTTTTAAATGCGGTATAGCCAAATATCCAGCTGTATTTAATCGTTCCCTAAAATTTGATACATCGTCTAAATGAGTGGTCTCTGAATTCTGACTTATTAATTTCTCCTTAACCAATGGTAATGGTCCTTTTACTTCATTCCCACAAATTAATTCAAATAGTCTGAATTTGGTCGATTCATTTCGTGCGTCTCTGATCACAAGTAGTTCAAAAGGAATTTCCTTATCACAATCATCTGGATTATCCTGACCATAAACCCTCAATGTGCTCTTCACTATTTGATGCCTTCTCGCTCATGCTCACGGTGATTCTGAATACTACGTAGTAGATTTGAATTGTTTTATTCCCAAGTTGTCCATCACCTGCTTGAATAGTTCGGATGTGAGGTTTGATCTGTCTGGATCTCTATTGGTAGTCCGTACCTAGTTAAAAAATACGTATTTTTTTCTACAACTCTTTTAGCTGTGATGCTGCATAATGGGTCTGCCTCAGGAAATCTAGTCGACACATCCATTGTTGTTAATAAATACTTATTCCCACTTTTCGTTTCAGATAGGCGACCTACACCATCTATCAACACTCTTGTGAAAGTTTCCTCAAATGCTGAAATAGGTATTAAAGTTCAGGTTTTATTACTGCCTGTGTGACATGTTTGAGACGTCTGGCAATATTCAACTACACCTTTGTGTAGTCCAGGCCGGTCAAAATATATTTGTATTCCAGCCTGTAATGTCCTCACCCCGAAATGATCTCCAAGTGGTAGCTCATGTGCCACTCGCAACACCTCCTTTCTATATCCAACAGGCAAAACAATTTGATGAACTTCTGTCCACGTCTGATCTGCCACAATGTGCGCTGATCTCCATATCCGCATTAAGACATCATTTGTTAAGTTATAACACACAGGAATGCATTTATTCTCTTTCTACCTAAATATCTTTTGATATAACTTTTGTAACTCCTCAGCTTTCTGCTGTAATTCAATCAGCTTAGCAGAGGTAAAAATACGTTCATGTTTTCCAACTAGCTCCTTCTCTGTTTCACTTATCTGATCAAAAAGAAACTTTCGGATAACTCTACGTCAGCTTCCTTATCTCTGCCTTTATCCTGCTTCAACCAGTGCATTTGTGATCTTCTGATCACGCAATCAGGGAAAATTCCTGGATAAACATTCTCCAGGTCTTCAGTTGCCTGCGTCTCCACTGGCTTTTCAACTAGACCAGGCAGCATGCCTACCAGTGAATCAGCTATATTATTTGCAAGGACAAATTTTATTCCTGGAGCTCAGAGTTAGGGGTCCAGTACTCCTATCACACATTTTCCACACTTCTCTGGACTCTCCAGCCTCACTTTACATAACTGAGCACTTTTTGCCTCACTATGAATTCCTGTTACTAGCACATTTTCTGGCAATATTCTCTCAAGAGTGCATAAAGCCTCACCCCTCAGCATTGCAGACTGAAAATATCCTGTCAATTAATATTGGAACCTCCTTACAAAATATTCCTGGTCTATGTGAATCAACTTTACTCTTTCATGTAACTTTTTAATGCAGATTTGGCATGTCCACTTATCATTTTGTACACTCTGAGACAGTTGCCTAACTTCCCTTATGCTTTTTGTTACGAGTCCAACAAAACACCCAGGCTTGTCTGGTTATCCTACATTTGGTTTTCTCCCAGCCCACCAACACTGTGATTTTGTGTGGCCCACTTTATTACAATGAAAACACCATAGTACTTTAACTTCTTTGCAAGGTTTTCTTTATTACTGCTACTTATTACATATTTATAATCTGCACTGTGGTCTACCTTTCCCTTTACACGTGAGGATATCTCTTTGCTCCAATTTCTGTCCCTCAGAGACCAGAACTGGTTCTGGAAAGCAAACCAAGTTTATGGACCAGTTCATAATCATCAGCCATTTCAGCAGCTAACCTTGCTTTTTGCACTCTCTGCTCTTCCATCTGAGTTTGCATTACTTATGCAGCGAATTTATGAATTCCTCCCAGTACTAAACTCGCTAAGGGCATTATAGCTTTGCTTGAATTTTAAATCTCTTATCCAACTATCGAAATTAGTCTGTTTGATCCTTAGAAACTCAGTGTAGGTTTGACCAGGATCCCTCAATAGATTCCTAAAAGGTTGCCTATGCAGACAAAATGTTTTTTTTT
Organism: Hemiscyllium ocellatum; assembly: GCF_020745735.1. Lineage (NCBI taxonomy): Eukaryota > Metazoa > Chordata > Chondrichthyes > Orectolobiformes > Hemiscylliidae > Hemiscyllium > Hemiscyllium ocellatum. The sequence continues at coordinate 933,608 of NW_026867800.1, forward strand.
AACTTCCTCATACTCCCCAGATACCTCCTCTGCTAGGGATGTGAATACCTCGCCTGTCCTACCTACGAGTTTCGTTTGGATCTACAAAATCCACATTGCCTCTGGCCACTGCATTTGTGTAGCCAACGTTTCAAATGAGATGAATTGGGCATCACATACTCCTCATCAAGTTGAGACAATGCTTGAACATACTCAAACAAATTCTCACTAGGCTTCTGACTACCAGGAGTTGCTCATCCGCACTCTCTTCATTACCAAGCAGACCCTCAGCCGTTATCTCCAGCCTTTTACACTGACTTTCCTTTTTAAATGTGAGTTTTTGTTATTCAAAAGCTCTCCCTTTCTCTCTCGCCTGCTGCTCTCTCTTTTGCCATTCGTTATTTTTACTCTCTGTTCTACTGCTCTCTCTTTTACCCCTTCTTCTGCATTTTATCAATAGTCAAATGTTTCATTTTGGCTACCCTTTCCTTACCTCTCAACGTTAACTCAAGATGTTTCATTTGCAACTGAATTCTTCCCATCTCTGATTCTGTTGGTTTCTCCAGAAAGTTTAATTGATGAGCTTCTGCTGTAATTATCTCTCCTTACCTCACAAAAGCAGTCAGTTCCAATTCCAGCTTCTCTGCTAATTCTTGCAATTTGGTCTTATTCACTTTTCATAAAATATCCAAAGTCACTGCATGCACACCCAGGAAACGTTTGGCGACTGAAATAGCCATTACTATTCGAAGCTTTGTCAACCCAATCAAACTAATACCAGCAATAAAGACACAAGCATTTCCCATTCGCTGTTAAAGATCCAGCAACGAGCCCCCAGTCTGTTATGGACGAGGCTAGACCACTTAAAACATTCTTAAGCAAGCAGCCCAGAGCATAACTCTGCAGTTTGTTTTGTTAATTATCCAATGAAAATTACCCGGAGTAATTTAGCTAGGGTGATTTAAATCAGACAAAAACATTGTTCAAAATTCCACAATAAAACACAAAGAACAGAATAAAGAACCCCTACAGAATTCAACTTATCCAGCTAGACCTAAATATGCTATTCCAAATACACACAATAGTCCCAATAATCAAACTCACTTGAAATAACGTCATAATGGAATGCATGTTTCCAGGTTGAAGCTCAAGGGCAGAAAAGTGAGAGAGTTTCCACACAGCTGCCAGTTGAACTTCTCAGTTCAAGACTCAACTGAAAACTGCTCAGCTCAGCTCAACTCAGCTAGCTCAGCTAAAAGAGCCGACAACTCCACGTTCATTATACAGATTTCTTTTAAAGCATGACGTCTTTCACCTGTAGTTTCATCTGTTTACATATAAATAAAAGGCCTCTGAAAATCCCTTTCGCATCTGTACCAAACCAGACTGATCGAAGCCTGGCCCCATTTTATTGACCCTCTGAAAAACATCAAGGACATGGTCTACTTGAGCTAATGAACAGCTTTTAGCAAAAAAAAGGATTGGTTTGTAACAGAGAAGACAAGCTAGTGTTCTGTATGGGAGTCAGAAGCTGGTGGGAATGGCTAATACTATCAGAGTGTGGCTGGTGACAGATTTGTGAACAACATGACGTTCAATGCAGGGTCACACACCAACTGTACATCCAGGCGGTGAGAGTTCATTCAGAACCTGGAGCTCTCTCTCTCAACCAACATGGGGGCTCCATAGAGCTCTGTAAGTTATCATAGAGTCATAGAATCCTATAGCACGGAGACAGGCCCATTAGCACAAACTGGTTCATGCTGATCTAAATGTCCATCCATGCTAACCCCATTTCCCTGCGCTTGGTCCATATCCTTCTAAACCTTTTCTATGTATATATTTGTCCAAATGTGAAGATACATGTCATGGAAAACATGTTATATCTAATGCTATCCATGTTTGTTTTTGGAAATAATGAGTGTTGATTCATAACACTCCAGTGTTAATGCAATCGCATTTTATTCATTTTGTAACGTTGTAGATTAAACGCTCATTTTCTTCACACTCTCCTCAGCAGCTATTAGTCTGGTGAATCTCCAATCCACTGTCTCTGTGTAGCAAGGAGATCATTGATTATAAATGAAAGAAAATACTGTCTCAAGTACACTCCACAACTGCAGGACGGTGTCTTCATTCTTATACTTTAATCATTTTGTAATGAATGATACTACTCATTTATTGTGCTGATTACTTGCTGAGTCATAAGAGTCATAGAGATGCACAGCATGGAAACAGATCCTTTGGTCAGACCCGTCCATACCGACCAGATATCCCAACTCAATCTTGTCCCACCTGCCAGTACCCAACTTTTCTGTATGAATTCTGTTAGTGCCCTATGATCAAGGACATCCAGCTCCTTTTCATCAAGAGCACTTCCCATCATCTCGCCTTCTCATAAATACAAAATGAGATGGATGGAGTATTTTGCCGATCATTTATTTGCGTTATGAAGCAAAGTCGCACCAACAACAACATCACTGTTGCCATTGGAGTTGATTGGAGATACTGAGGAGGCGATGATCCAGCTGTATTATCTCTGAGTATAAATCCAGGGAATGAGGTCATGACCCAGACACCGGATCCGAATCCCACAACGGCAAATGTTGGAAATTGAATTCAATAAAATATCAGGAATTAAGAATCAAATGAAACAATGAAACCATTGTTGATTGTCCTACCTGGCACCCTCATACACTTCAGGAAAGGAAATCTACCGTCTTCAGCTGGTCGGGCTTACATGTGACTCCAGACCCACAGCAATGTGGTTAACTCTCAGTTGCAGTTTGAAATGGCCAAGCCTGCCACTCAGTTATATCTATCACTTCAAAGCCTCAAAGAAAAGAAACCGCATGGACCTCAGCACTGACTACTTACAGCCCACGGACTGCAGTGGGTCAGGAAGGCAGCTCAACAAAACGTTCTTAAGGACAATGGGGAAAGGGAATTAAATATTGGCCCAGCATCCCATTAATGAATAAAGGAAGATAATCCCACTCAGGGAAGAGAGAAAAACCAACATCGATCAAGCTATTTCCCAACTGTGTTCAGTTCTGATGTATGGTCATTAGAATCGAATTGCCAATTCTATTTTTGGCAGATTTTGGACCAATCGATTGGTTCCAGGGAGAAGGTGGATTAAATTAAATAGACTGGGCGACAAGCAGCAGGAACTGCTAACACCCCGAGATACTGTGTGTGGGAGTGGACCAAAGAATCTCAGTGAGGGAGATCACTGACATAGGGGAACTCAGCATCTCCGCTGTGGGCCGAATAATGATTGATAAAGTTTGCACAACACCTCCATGGTTTTGGAATTCACATTTCAATTTATTTAGCTCAAGGTCATGAGTGTATTTTAACAATCTTATCTGTTTGTATTTTCCAGATTTTGGACTGTACGAAAAGTCACTTTGTCCCTGTATTTTGTGTTGCATAAGCATATTTTATTACTGGGGAAGAAGGGACCTGTTCTGATGGGCTGGTCTTCATCTGAACAGTGCTGGGACCAGAGTCCGAGCAAATCACATAACTAGGGCTGTGGACAGATCTTTCAACATTTTTTTTGGTTTTGGGTGGGGTTTCAGTTATCAGGGAAATTAGAAAACTCGAATTAAAGGACGACGGAACAGTGCAGAACGCAGGAGGGGTTATTAAAACCTGTAGCACAGGCACAAATAGGACAGAGTGTATTGGAAGTGTAAGCAATCAAACTTCAAGCACAGTGGACAGACAAATGACACTGAGAGGAGGAACGGTTAATACAGGACTGAGAGTGTTATATCTGAATGCATGCCATATAAGAAACCAGGTAAATGAGCTTGTGGTAGAGATTGAAATTGTCAGAGGCGTGCTGCAAGGGGATCAGGACTGGCAGCTGAATATTCAAGGGCATACATCCTATCGAAAAGACAGGTGGCGTGGGGGGAGCGGTGGCCATATTAGTAAGAATGAAAATAAATCAATCATAAGAATTCTGGTCTCGTTGCTATTGGAAGGATGTTGTGAAACGTGAAAGGATTCAGAAAATATTTACAAGGATATTACCAGGATTGGAATACTTCAGCTACAGGGAGAAGTTGAACAAGCTGGGGCTGTTTTCACTGGAGCATCAGAGGCTGACGGGTGACCTTATCGCGGTTTAGAAAATCACAAGGGGCACCCTTTTCCCTAGGGTGTGGGAGAAATAGAAGGTATAGGTTTACATTGAGAAGGGAACGATTTAAAAGGGACTAAAGGAGCAAGTTTTTTCATGCACAGGGTGGTGTGTGTATGGAAACAATTTGGTAGGAAGTGGTAGACATTGGTTCGATTCGAACATTTAAAAGGCATCTGGATGGGTATGTAAATAGGAGGGGTATGAAGGATATAGTCCAAATGCTGACAAATGGGACTAGATAAGGTTGGGATATCTGGTCGGCATGGACGAATTCGACCGAAGAATCTGTTTCCATGCTGTACATCTCTCTGACTGTATGACTTTAAGTAGGGTCAGATGGCACAAAATCAGAGTGGGTAGAATTGAGTATCACCAAAGATTGAAAAAGCAAGCATAGTTGGCGTTATGTCCATGATTCTGAAAAGTAGTCAGGAGCTGCGGCACAATACACACCAGGAGATAGAAAAGATGGGTAAAAAAGCAAAGTACGGTAGTCATGGGCGATTTCAATACATGGGGGGACTGGGAAAATCAGGTTGGTAGTGTTTTGCAAGAAAAATAATTTGGGGAATATCTTCAATCGGGTTTTTTGGAGCAGCTTGTGTTGGAGCCCACTCAGGAACAGGCAATGCTGGATTTAGTTTTAAGGCAGACTATTTAAGAGAACTTAAGGTGAAGGAACACACAGGGAGCAGTGATCATAATATGTTTGAATTTATTCTGCAATTTGAGGTATTTCAGCTGAATAAAGGCAAGTGCAGAGGCATGAGAGAGGAGCTGGGTAGAATTGACTGGGAGAAGGGCCGAGCACGAAAAACAGTGGAAGAGCAATGACAGGAGTATCTGGGAGTAATTAAGGAGACATGACAGAGATTTTTCCCAAGATAAAAAAGAAGCATGGTGCGGGGTTGGGGGTGGGTGGTGGGGAGGAGTGGGGGGGGTTTGGGGGGAGGTTGGGGGGCGGGGGTGTAGAGGTTGGGGTGAAGCGACCATGGCTGATTAGGTTAAAAAATCACACAACACCAGGTTTTAGACCAACAGGTTTAATTGGAGGCACACTAGCTTTCGGAGCTCCACTCCTTCATTGGTGTTTGTGTCAGCAGTCAGGGACAGAATCAAAGCAAAAGAGCAAGCAGATAATGTGAGGAAGGGCAGAGGAAAACCAGACAATTTGGAAGCTCACAAAGACCAACAAAATAATACATATGGAAGGGGTAGATTAAATATGAGGGTAAGCTTGCCAATTAAATCAAGGAAAATTGTAAGATTTTCTTTAGATTTATAAAGGGCAAAGGCGAGACAAAAGTGAACATTGAGCTGCTGGAAAATGACACTGGACAGACAGTAGTTGGGAAGAAAGAAATTGCTGAGGACATAAATAATTTCCCAAAAATTCAAGAGTGTGAAGGGCCAAAGCTCAGTACGTCACCCATCTCCAAGGGAAACAGGGTAGTAAAGCTAAACGGGCTGAGATGGATAGATCACCTGGACCAGAAGGACTAAACCATAGAGTTCTAAGGGAGAAAGCTCAGAGGCAGTGGAGACGTTAGTGGTGACCTTTCATGAATCATTAGAATCAGGGAATGTCCCAGAGGACTAGAATAGCACTAACGTAAAATCCTTGTTTAATAAGGGAATAAGGCAGAAGACGGAAAATTACAGACCAAACAGCCTAACCTCAGTCGTTCTTAGGATCCTGGAACTGATCGGGAAGGATGAGATTTCTGAATATTTGGATGTGTATGGTCGTATATGGCAAAGTCAGCATGGTTTCATCAAGGGGGGATCATGCTTGACACATCTGCTAGAACCTGTTGAGGAATTAACGAGCAGCATAGAACAAGGAAACCCAATGGATGTTATTACCCGGACCTCATGAAGGCCTTTGACAAGTGCCACACAGAAGGCTATTGATTATGATAAGGGCCCATGGTGACAGAGGCAAGGTGCTAGCATGGATAGAAGCTTGACTGCTTGGCAAAAAGCAGGTAGTGGAAATAAAATGGTCCTTCTCAGGATGGCAGTCGTTGACAAAATGTGTTCTGCAAGACTCAGTGTTGGGTCAACTTTTCACATTTTACATTAATGATCTAGATGATAGAACGGAGGGCATTCTGGCTACGTTTGCAGACATTATAAAGATATGAAGAGGGACAAGTAGCACTGAGGAGGCAGACAAGCTGCAGAAGGATTTGACAGGTTAGGAGATGGGCAAAGCAGTGGCAGTTGGAGTAAAACATGGGCTAGTATGAGGTCATGCACTCTGGTACGAAGAATAAAGGCACGGGCTATTTTCTAAATGGGGAGAAAATTCAGATGTCTGAAATGCAAAAAGTCTTGGGAATCCAAGTACAGGCGTCTCTCAAGGTAAACGTGCAAGTTGAGTCAGCAGTTAGGAAGGCACATACAATGAAGGGATTTATTTTGAGAGGAATTGAATAGAAAGGCAGTGATGTACTTACAAGGCACTAAAAAGCTCTGATCAGGCCCACATTTAGATTATTGTGTGCAGTTTTGGGCCCTATAGCTCAGCAGATATGTACTGGCCCTGGAGAGTGTTCTGAGAATGTTCACTAGGATGCTCCCAGGAATGAAAAGCTTAACATATGAGGAACGTTTGAGGGCCTGGGTCGATATTCCATGGGGTTTAGAAGAATGAGGGGGTTCTAACTGAAACTTACAAAACACTGAATGACCTGGACAGAGTGGATTTTGGGAAAATGTGTCCATTGTTAGTAAACACTAGGATCCGAGGCACAGACATAGACCACAGCGAAGACCTTTTTAGAGCAGAGATAACGAATAACTTCTTCAGCCAGAGCATTGTGAGTCTATGCAATTCACTGCCACAGACGGCTGCGGAGGCCAGGACATTGAGAATGTTTAAGCCTGCGTAGGATAGGTTCTCGATTGTAAAGTGGATCAAGGGATATGGGGAGAATGGGTTTGAGAAATTCATCAGCTTTGATTGATGCTGGAGCAGACTGGATGTGTTGAATGGCCAAGTTTCTACTCCTATGTCTTGTGGTCATACGGACTTGAGTAATATTAGCTGTCCTCAGTCCTCATTGTAGATTTATACTTGAATCTCTTCCTCAAATGATTTATGACGAGAAACGTTCTAATACTGGTGAATGGGCAAAATCATGTTCTCTCACTCTCGTCTCAGCAGCCACATCCCCCAATTCCGTCTGTTTTCTGTATCCTCCCCCATGCCATAATCACATTGCAATTGAAGTCCAGTAAGTGGCACTTCATCACAGTTGGTTGGCGTTAATAAATCAACAGCATGACCCTCACCTGTCCTCTCTGATCTTGGAGCAACAATCTGAATTGCATTTGTCAGGGAAAATTCTCTGTTAACATATCCATGCCGTTTGTCTATTATAACCCTATGTTGATGTAGGCACATTTTCCTATCAGATGATCAACTATAAAAGTTCTGTCAATGTTTTATTTATATTGTAATGACTGATCACTAGTTCCAGACTGCATGTTGCCAATTATAAACAGAGAAACTCAATTATGTTCTGACAATCCTCGTCATTACTCCCACATCCAATTCAGATTGAATGATAACACACAATCAATATACCGTCTCCAATATTCCTTCCCTCAGTCATCCTTACATGTCCCATTCCGAATGTGTAACTTTTATACGTTATTTTGAAAATTAATAATAACTGTATTGAATTGAAAGGGGTTAACTGGAGCTATTTGTTCATCGACTTTGATTAACATTTGTCGCTATGAATCCTAAATGTGTCACTGGAGGATTAGCCTCTTCTTCAAATAAGGACTGTTTTCGATGTGATAGCCCATTGTATTAGCAGGACCATCACCGACAGCACGAACAGGGATCAGCAGCTCCAGAGAGAGGGGAAGGAGAGATCATAATCTGAGAAGAATAGACTGGAACGTTCCAACAACAGATCAGAATCTGAGAACGTTTGACTGGAATATTCCAACAATGGACAGGAGTTTATGCTTTGGTCTTTACTACCTTTCTCAGCCTTGGATATCATTAGCATCACGGATCGAAGATATCCTTTGGATTATACAAGGTGGTTACTATCCCATCCTCGCTATAGTCGGTGTTCCTAGTAAGTCATTCTCTTAGTGTATTAAAGCGGGTTGAACTGTGTTTCTGCTCATGTTAGGTAAATTTTGGAAAAGGGGAAATCAGTGTCTTCACTTACAATCAAAAAATCCCTCCGTGATAAATTCGATAAAGCAAATTACTATTTATAAATTACTCACTGATATGCGAGAAAGAATGGGACTGTTCTCAAACTCCATAATCCTTATAGCCCTGCACAGATCTACATTTCCATATCCTCCCCACTCATTAATCCTGCCCAGTACCACCATTGCGATGCACCGGTCTTCTCGTCAGCCTCAGTGCAACTTCTGAAAAAACGTCTTTATTTGTGTCACTATGGAATCTGGATTCACCTGTTTACAGTCCATTCTAACCACATGTCCTTGACAAGATAATTGTACTTGAGATGTTTAACTTGTTCTCTCCATAGAATCTGTCAGACAGGAAGATAGTGCATGGTACTCAAGTGATTGACTCTTAATGTAGAGGCACAGAATAATAATCTGTTGATGTCTCATGAATCAAAATGATGCAATTTAAAATAAATCATCATCATTTATAATAAACAGAAGCCCATTTTCTTGCGTCATGTCCTTTAGAGAAGGCAATGGGTTATCCTTCCTTGGTCAGGTCTCTGTGTAACTGCAAACCCATAGCAATGTGGTTTACTCTTTCCTGTCTAGTGGAACAGATGAACCAGACTCTCAGTTCAAGATAGGGATAACATGCTAGTCTGACCAGGGCTTCATATACTTCGTGAAAAAGAACATAAGTAAAGGTAACTCCCTTCTGTTTCTGTTTCCCATATTCCTACTGCTCATTTTCATCAGGTAGACAGCTATTCCTTATTTTAGGTGTATTTCATCATATTGAGTTTGTCCCTGAGAGTGATGTACACCTCGATAGGCACCTCTGATGTTGGTTTTATTGACATACAGATGTAAGGAAGTTGTACATTTCGCATCAGTGGCAGTGTATAGAGAATGGTGTTTTTTAACGCCATAAGAAAGAAATGGAGACGGCGAAGTGAGGGAAAGTAATTATTGTGATAATCCCTGCTTGTTGTTGAGGCATTAGTTAGAATATTGTGCACAGATTTTCTCTCCTTTATAAGGAATGATCTCCTTACCACAGAGAGAGTGCAAAGGAGTTCCACCAAACTAATCCCTGGGATGATGGTACCTTGAAGAGTGAGTGAAGATTAATCTGTCGCACTGTGAGAGAATAAGATGGGATTGCATTGAACCTTCAGGGGGATGGACAATCACACATGATGTTCTAAACAGACACTGATACGGTGATACATCCCATGGCTTCTTGTTTGTTACTGAGTTTATGAAATTCTAGATACATTTAGTACCTCAGAGAACATTCCACCCAACCACCCCCACTCCCCATATCAATGAGAGAGCAGGAAATCCAGACTTTGAATAAAAACACCGCAAATTAATCCAGTACATTTGGTGTGTGATCCTGCACTGAACGTCATGTTATCCACAATCCCAACATCAGCCACAATACCTTCAAACTAAAACAGTTAGCTATTCCCACCAGCTTCCGATCCCCACGGAGAACATGGGTCTGCCTTTTCGGAGATGGAAGATGTCTCCTTGAGACTTGACATAAAACATCTGGGTTCCCTCCTCACTGCCAGCAAACCACGTTAAAGTAGCACATGCACCACAGACAATGGAGCCACGATGAACATTAGGATCTGCTCCTGTGATTTGTCATGTTGGAGTATCAGTGACATCTTCCTGTTCCTGTATAAGCCTTTGCGAGGCTGAATGGCCTCTTCCTGGTCACGTCAAACAGTTTAGAGAGACTGTTTGGGCTCCACCTGTTCCTGTTTATCAGTTCGATGTGCTGACCAGACCCCTCCTCTTCCTATGTAACAGGCACGAGTATTGAATGTACTGCGACTCTTCCCGTTCAGTAGTTTTGATGGGCTGAATGCTAGCTCATATTCGTTTGAAACCGGCTTGAGATGCTGAATGAGCTCCCCAGTTAACTGTGGAAATGTGCAGTGTCCGGCCATTTTGTCACATGAATGTTACGGACACTTTAACAGCACGGGCCTGAATGAAGTCCAGGTCTTGCTGCACGTAGACACAGACTGCTTCAGGAGCTGAGGGGAGGCGGGGGGGGTGATGTTGTGAACATTGTGTGATCTTCAGAGATCATCCCCATTTCCGATGTTACAATGGGGAAGGACAGTGATGACGCAGCTGAAGACGATTGTATCGAGGAAGCTACCCTGAGGATCTCCTGCAGGGATGTCGCGGGACTGAGAGGATGATTTTCCACCAACCACGAACATCTTCCTCTCTGCGATGGCTGACCCCAACCAGGGGAGAGATTGTGGCTGATTCCTATTAAATGTAATTTAGTTAACGTTCCGGAGTCAACTCTGGCCTTGATATTAGGGTCGGTCTTGGGAGCGGAACCTTCTCACAGAGGATTGTGAATGTCAGGAATTATCTGGTACATAGAGTTCGGGGAGCTAGATCACTGAAAGGATTTGTAGAGGTGGTAGGTGGGTGTTGTGGTTCCGTTCGCCGAGCTGGAAGTTTTTGTTGCAAACGTTTCGTCCCCTGGCTAGGCGACATCATCAGTGCTCTGGAGCCTCCTGCGAAGCGCTTCTTTGATGTTTCTTCCGGTATTTATAGTGGTCTGTCCTTGCCGCTTCCGGGTGTCAGTTTCAGCTGTCCGTTGTAGTGGTTGGTATATTGGGTCCAGGTCGATGTGTCTGTTGATGGAGTTTGTGGATGAATGCCATGCCTCTAGGAATTCCCTGGCTCTTCTCTGTCTGGCTTGCCCTATTTTAGTACTGTTTTCCCAGTCGAATTCATGTTGTTTGTTGTCTGAGTGTGTGGCTACTAGGGATAGCTGGTCGTGTCGTTTCGTGGCTAGTTGATGTTCATGTATGCGGATTGTTAGCTGTCTTCCTGTTTGTCCTATATGGTGTTTTGTGCAGTCCTTGCATGGTATTTTGTACACTACATTTGTTTGGCTCATGTTGGGTATCGGCTCCTTTGTTCTAGTAAGTTGTTGTCTGAGCGTGGCTGTTGGTTTGTGTGCCGTTATGAGTCCTAAGGGTCGCAGTAGTCTGGCTGTCAGTTCCGAAACGCTCCTGATGTATGGTAGTGTGGCTAGTCCTTTTGGTTGTGGCATGTCCTAAGAGATAGACCACGGGACGAGGTCAAAACCGAGTCTTCACTGCTCCTGAGGATGAGGACCCTACAGATAGTACAACACTAAAGTGTAATAGGGTGACCTTATTTCAGTGTGAGACCCGCTATATTAAACTGTGTTAACCTAACATGACATCGCCACCTCTTTTGAAACACAAGGACAGAATCATTAGGATTAGACATAAACCATTCAGCCCTCTAAACCTGTCCAATAGGACTACTGACCCTTTTCAATCAAATATGTATTAAACTCATTCTCTGTCCCAGGAAGAGAATAACTGATAGCATGACACCACACGAGCATTAAAAACGCAGAATTAGGCCATTCGGCCAATCGACTCTGAATGCCATTTAATACTGGCTTAGAGGTTTCTCAACATCATTCTCCTGCCTACTCTCTGTAACTCTTGACATGCTTATTCATCAAAGACTTATCTATCTCTGCCTTATAAGCACTCGTATCTGTGTCTGTGTGCTTCCATATGTGTACTTGTGTGTGCTTGTTCATGTGTCTGTGTATTTGTGAATTTATGTGCTGACATCGGTTCATCTGTGTATTAGCCTGTACGTTTTACTTGTGCTTGTGCCTATTTGTGTGCGACTGTCTATGTCTCCGTATGCCACTAGTTGTGTGCGGTTCTATCTTCCTATAAGTACTGTGAGTGTCAATATATTAGCGTGTTCACGTGTGTCTCTGAATATTTTTGTGTTTGTATCTCTCTGCAATGAGATATTTGTTGTTTTAGGAGGGAGAAAATTGTGAGAACAGACAGAGTGATTAAAGTGCGAATTGCCCTTCACTGAACATTGTTTTTTACACAGTTGGAGGGATATGGATGCCACGCAATCCCCATACGACACGTCCCAGTCCGCTCCGGCTCGTACCAGGGTCCTCCTTACATGGCGCTGGGGGTGGGGAGGGTGGAGAATGGGTCAGATATCGGGTGCTCTACCACGTGGCTTGGTCCTTTCCCTCCTATTACAGTCCGTTTCTCCTGGAATGGGAGAACGGCGGGGAGGAGTGATGGTGGGGGGTGTGGCCCTGCTGTTAGTGCTGGTGTAGGTGGAGGGGGAGGGGGAATGGTGAGGTTTCCGGAGGGAGTCAGTCCACAGTGTTGTATCCATGCAGTGTTATTAGTGGTGGGTGTATAGTGGAGGGAAAGAGAGCGCGCGGGTTGGGGGTGGCATGGAAAAGATGCTGAATTCAATAGTGAGAGTGGTAGTGCGTGAGCCTTATTTGGAGATAGAGTGTGAGCCTTGTTAGGGGGTAGGTGCTATAACAGGTAGTGAGTGTAAGGGAGCAGAGAGAGTACGGTAACAGTTAACCTGACAGAGTTGGGAGGATATCGATACTTGTCCTGTGATGCTGGTCATTACTTCAGATCATGTCAGCGTGGAGGTGAACCTCCCCGAATGTCTTGTCCAAGTCTATTACTAATAACGCCACTGACCCTATCCCTCAGAATCCACAGAATCAGTTTGGGTGGATCTTACAAATAGGAAGGAGAAGCAAGCATTGGTGTATTATGTATCTAAACCAATGCTCTCGTGCAAATTCTGTGCATTGTATACTCTGGAAATTAGAGATGCAAACATTGTGGGTGCTGCAGTATTATTGAATGATCTTAAATTGCATCTAAATTGCGTTACCTAAGCGACTGCTAATGTTGTGAAAAATAAATTCCATTAGCGTAAAACAGGTTGGTTGAAGAGTATGTTGTCACTCTAACAAGAGAGGAGGTTATTTTTGATTTGGTGTTGTGTGGTCAGAAGGACTCATTAGTAACCTTGATCTGAGGACTAGAGACGTTAATATGTTGTATTTTACACGGCGCTTGCATACAATATCGAATGTTTGAGCGTGAAGTGGTAGACACGCAATGGTTGTTAGAGTCATAGAACCATGGAGCCCTGTAGCTTGGACACAGGCCCTTTGGACCAAAGTGGTCCGTGCCGACCAAAATGTCCATCCTGCTCATTCCATTTCGCTGTCCTTGCTCCTTATTCTTCTAAATCTTTCCTATCCGCGTATTTGTCTAAAAGCCTTTTGAACGTTGTTAATGCACGTGGCTCAACCAAACCGCTGTCTGCTAATTCCATATGTGCACCAACCTCTGCGTAAAAAAAGTTGGCGCTCAGGATCCAATTTGTTCTTTCACCTCTAACCTGATGTCCTCCAGCCCTTGATTCCCAAAACTGGGAACAAGAATGAGTGCATTCACCTTATCCACGCATCTCATGATCTGATACATTTCTATACGATTTCCCTTCAGTTTCTTACACTCAAAGGAAAATACTCTTGCCGGTTCAAACTCTCCCTACAACTCAGACCATTGAGTACTGGCAACATCCTTGTAAATTTCTTCTGTCCTCTTTCCAGTTTAATCACATCCTTCCTCTGACAAAGTGAACAAAACCGAACACAATACTCTAAGTGCATGCCTCACCAGCCTCCTGTCCAACTGCAATATAACCCACCAACTTCTGTACTCAATGTCCTGACTGATGAAGGTCAGTGTGCCAAAAGCCTTTTTCACTGCACTGTCCACATGCAACTACTTTCAGAGAACCACGGATCTCAGCTCCATGGTCCCTCTGTTCCTCTACACTCCTTCAGAGTCTAACATTCACCACGAAATGCCAACCTGGATTTGACATTCCAAATTGCAACGCCCCACATATATCTACATTAATCTCCATTTGCCATTTCTCGGCCCACATCCTCAGCTGATAAAGGTCCTACTGCAATTTCTGATAACCTTTCTCACTGTTCACAGTACTGCCTATTTTATTTTCATCAGCCTAATTACTAATCATGCTTTGCACATACTCATCCAAACCATTGATAGAGCTAACAAACAGTAATAGGCCCAGCACCGAGCCCTGAGACACTTCACTCGTCACAGGCCTCCAGTCCAACAAGCATCCTTCCAGTATTTGCTTCTGCTTTCTTCCATCAAACCCATTGAGTGTCCAATTTGCCAGATCCCCCTGAATTCCATGCCATCGAACCTTTCAGAGCAGCTTATCATGTGGAACCTTATCAAAGGCCTTCCTGAAATCTAGATAGACTATGTCTACCACCCTACCACCTTTTGAGGTCCCTTCCTCAAAAGAACGCTAAAGATTTGTGAGCCATGATATCCTTTGCACAAAGCAGTGCTGACTGCTCCTTGTGAAACCGTGTCTTTTCAAATACATGCATATGTTATCTTTCAGAACCTTCTCAAGGAATTTAAATGTCACAGTTGTTAAGTTAACTGGTCTATAGTTCACAGGTTCTTCTTCGCAGCCCGTCTTGAACAAGGGCAAAGCGTTCACGACCCTCTAGTATTCTGGGACCTCCCCCATGGACAGCGGTGATGCAAAAAGATCAGCCAGGACCCCGCAATATCTTCTCTCGCCTCGTGCTGTGTTCTTGGATACACCTGTTCAGGACCAGGAGATCTACAGAAATCCTGCAATGTCTGAAAAATATGTCTATTTCTTTATGGTAGAATCACCAAAGAAAGGGCAAGTGACTTCATGAAGGCTAACATAATAAATTAAAGATTATATTAATCATAGGAAGTGAACTCAGAAGAATTTTAGACATTGTGGCAACCAGAGAATTCTCATAAATTTGTTTGTGTGGAGTTTGCATATTCTCCCCGTGTCTGTGTGGGTTTCCTCTGGGTGCTCCGGTTTCCTCCCACAGTCCAAAGATTTACAGGTTAGGTGAATTGGCCATGCTTATTTGCCCAAAGTGTTCAGGGATGTGTAGATTAGGTGCATCATTCGCAAAATGTGAAATCGGATGGGAATGGGTCTGGGTGGTTACTCTTCGGAGGGGCAGGGTGGACTTGTTGGGCCCATGGGCCTTTTCCACACTGTGGGCTTTTAATAATTCTGTGAAAGAAGAACATACAGACTACATAAATCTACAATCTGTATTGCAAAGAAAACAGAATAAAAGCAGGGTCAAATGTGGGATTTTGTAATCAGGAGAGGAGAGGTTATTGACGAGAACATGGAAATGGCCAAGAAAATAACCAGTTAATTTGCATCTGTCATCACGGAGGAAGATCCAGAAAATTGCTGAGAAATACTAAGTGATCACATGGAACTTGTGGAACTAAAAACATAAAGTCAATTCATATCAGTAACAAGGTAGTAGTTGAAGGCTAGCATAGTAGTATTGTAGCTGGGTTGAGCATTGCTAAGTCTGATGAGCCAGTTGTACTTCGTATTAAAATATTAGAAATTAATCAGCAATAGACACATTAATTTTGCTGTCGATGACTTTTATTTTCCTGTACATTCTGCAGAGGCTGGAAGTTAGTAAAGCTTCCAGCATTGTTGATGAATGGAAGGGATTCAAGCTTCTGCAAAGGGAAGAAGAGATAGTGTGGAGAACTGCTGACCAATTAACTTGACATCTGTAGGCAAACTGATTGAACCTATTATGTAGGATCTGATATTGGATGTTTAGAAATTAACAGCAACATTGGAGAGAATCAGTACGCACTGACAGAGTCTGACAAGAGTCTTCATACTTGACAAACTTCAGAATGATTTGAACTTGTTTATTACAACATAGAAATGGCATATTTCGGTTTTCAGAAGGTTTTTTTTCATCAGAACTCATGCAGTGAATTCATAAATAAAGTAATGTGAATGGTAATTGGAGAAATATATAGAAGTGAAAACTTAAAGTCAGGTTCGCCTTCATTTAAGAGAATCAGAACATTGTCGGAAGGTTATGCTGAAGCAGTATCACAGCTTGTTAATGAAACTGTACATCGAGGATTGAGTCCAGTGTTGGTGACCCAATCTGAGAAAGGTTATACTGACACGGAGGGTGTGCAATGGACATTCTCCAGATTAATCCCTCAGCTGGTGAGATTGCCTGATGTGGAAACTCAGCCTGTGTTCTTTCGAGTTTCAAAGAATGAGAGGTGATCATAGTGACATTTAGAAAAGTCACTGAACATATGACAAGTTGGAAATAAACAGGAGTTTTCTCTGGCTGCCTACTCTACATATAAGGCAAATAATTGCAGGTAAAGGATAGACCATTTCCGACTGCAATAAGAAGGCAATTCTTCATTTGAAGGGGACTGACGAACACAGCGACATGGAACTCTGCTGGCAGGAAATATTAAGGAAAATCCCCAGATATTCTACAGGTACATCAAGTGGAACAGAATAACCAAGGAACAGGTAGGACTCATTAATGACTTGCCAAGTTACATCCAAATCTTAGTGGTAGGAGACAGAAGATCTGCTGGTAGAAGTCTGTTTGTTTGACTGGAGACCAGTATCCAATCGTGTACCACAGGGATCAGTGCTGTGTCTCATATTATTTGTGATTCGGAGATGTCAGTGCTGGACTGGCTTGGGCAAAGTTTAAAAATTGCAGAACACTAAATGATCGTCCAACAGTTTATTTGGAGGCACGACCTTTCGAAGAGCATAATCACGCGATGAACAAGCAGCGATGCGAAAGCTTGTGTGTCCGAATAAAACTGTTGGATTATAACCTGGTGTTGTGTGATTTTTAATTTAATTATTTGTAGTATTCATAAATAATGCAGCTGTGAATATCGAGGGGATTGGGGTGAGTGTGATAAATCAATTTGCGTTTGACACAAAATTTGTCTGGTTGGTTGGCAGTGACGAGAAGGCTTTATATTAACAGGAAGATACAGATGGAATGATCAAATGGGTGGATCAATGGCCGATGGAATGTAACCCTGATAAATATGAGGCGATGTACTTTGGAAGAAGGAACAAGACAGGAGAGGACTCAATGGATCACACCGCACTTCCTGAGAGGACTCTGGCATGTTCACCCAAACTCGGCACTGAACCATCACTCAGCTTGATGATAATGGCAGACTGGTGGATTATCCTGGGAGAAAGGTTATGGATTGTGATTGAATGCAATTCTGCTGCGACTGCTGCTGAGATCAACAGCATCACATGATAGCCCAGTGTGAGCTGCAATATCTGCAAATCAAGTCTAATGACTTTCTCCCAGTTCACACCATACCCACCGTGTGGGCGGCACGGTGGCACAGTGGTTATCACTGCTGCCTCACAGCGCCTGAGACCCGGGTTCAATTCCCGACTCAGACGACAGACTGTGTGGAGTTTGCACGTTATCCCCGTGTCTGCGTGGGTTTCCTCCGGGTGCTCCGGTTTCCTCCCACAGTCCAAAGATGTGCGGGTCAGGTGAATTGGCCATGCTAAATTGCCCGTAGTGTTAGGTAAGGGGTAATTGTAGGGGTATGGGTGGGTTGCACTTCGTCGGGTCGGTGTGGACTTGTTGGGCCGAAGGGCCTGTTTCCACACTGTAAGTAATCTAATCTAATCCATTCACCCATCAGTCCTGTACTCAGTGACCCAACCTGGTTTCTGATGTGCAAAAACATCCAGTTTCATAATCTCATTCTGCTCAGGGTCTCTCCCTGATGTCACGCCTCTAATTTGTTACATTACTCAAATACTTGAACATATTAATCTGAATCATTTTCTTTCCCATCATAACATCGTCTATGTTTGAAGTGAATGTTTTTTCCTCTGTTTTTCTCCCTGACCATGATTAAGACCTCAGTTTTAGAGCCAGTGAACTTGTGCACTTTGTATTTTTGTTCACTTCCCAATGTACAGCGCTCTGTGCTGGACAGGGCGTTTAAGCAGATTCAACACATCTGTTGAATCAAGATATCAGCTGAGGATAAAACATTCTCTGCTCAAAATTGTATTTCATAACGGGGCAAGTGTTTAGAAGTGTTTGGCTGAATACAATAAAGTGAGACAAAGTGAAATAGCCAGAATTACTAATTGCTATTGGTTATAAAATAAGTGCATATTTTTGCAGGAACTCAGGCGGTTGAATGACTGAAAGTTCCTGTACTGGAAAATGGGAATTCTTTGAAATACTATTTGGAATTTTCCACATTCAAAGTATGTGTGTGTGTATAAGCGAGCAGATACTGCACTGAGCTGGGTGGTGAACTCAGACCATGCTCGGTATGGCTGGTGATGAGGTCTCCTCTGGGAAGAGAATGGACCCCCCTGTACTAGCCCATCCACTAGGACCTCTCTCCCCTGTTGAAAATTTGTGGTGTTAGTTTCCCCTTATCTGCCATGCTCGGGGTCAATTGTGCAGGGTGGCTTCAAACTGAGGAAGTTCAACAGTGTGCCCAATAGCCTTTGAAAGATGGCACAAGTGTCAGTGATTATAGAATTTCCAGGGACATCAGTACGATGGTGAGTCCCTCCAGACATCTTAGGTTGGCATTGAATGTGAGGAACACTATGAGATTGATGGGTAGTTAATTAGGTGAGTTTGATAAGATAGCACCCTGAGTCTAGTTCAGTCTCATACAGACAATCACGCTGTCACACTCAATAAAAATATCACTGAGACAAACTACTGTTAGATTTAGCCCAATAAGTCAAAGTCTCTGCTGACCCTTCACCCAGTTACAAAGTTGCAAAACAAATGTTCATCTAAAACTCTCCCTCATCTTTATTGACTCCAACATCCCCTTCACCTATCATTCCGAGGAATACTGGCTCATGTTGCAGGATGCTATCGAAATGTCTTCATTTCAGCATTCTGCAACCAGTGATGTTACATGAAATTGTCTCTCAATCTCCCTTTCGCTTTTTTCCCCAAAATCCTTTTGATTGTTGGTAGTTCAACTGATTTCCCGGCCATCTCCCTCTGGCAGGAACTAGAAAATACGGACTAGGCAATAAGGACTCTGTATCAGAGTGATCATGTAACTAGATGGTAATTCAGAGGCATGGGCTGTGACTCCAAGGCAGTGTTTAAAATCCTACCACAGCCGATGATAGAGCTGAAATTTGAATGACAAAAATTGGAATGAAACCTAATTTCAATCGTGGAAACCAGAAACAGTTAAGATTTATTTTCATTATTTCCCTGATAGTCTTTGCTAAAGAAACTTAACATTATTACTCAGTGTGAACTCAGTGTGATTTCAGACCCACAACAACATTGATGGCTCCATTTTGTCTTGACAAATCGCCGCGTTGTCAAGGACAATCAGTGATGGACAACAAATACTGCCCTTGCCCGTGATGCTGGCATTCTGAGAAACAACAGCATGAAAAGTGAAATAAACCAAGGGACGGTGGGTGCTAGAGATCGAAAATAAAATTCTCCAGCGTCTGAAAGTGTTGGAGAATCTCAGCAGGTATGGCAGCCTCTGTCAGGAGAAATGCAGATAACGGTTTGAGTCCAGTTACCCTGCTTCATAACTGAAAGCAAACTGGGAAATAATATTATTTATCCGGGTATCATGGAGGGTTGGCTTGGAGAGAGAGGTGGGGGCCAGGTGTAAATTGAATGGATGGAGAAATGGCCAGAAAAAGAAAGGAAAAGAAATGAAAGTGAGCAAAGGGATTGCTGATGAAAGGAAAACAGAATGGGAAGTTATTCGCACATTTCCCCGTTTCCCATATTCCTGAATATCGCATCCATTTAGATTTTTCCCAGTTTAAAGTGAGTTTGTTTCCCTCTATCTCTCTTCTCTGAGTGTGATGATCAAATCCATTAGCAATACTGGTGCTGCCCTTATAGCTGCTGAGATGTAGAGAAAGGTAATGTTACATTGTCAACTGCTTCTTTGGAGAGAGAAACTGTTAGTGTGGGAGTGTGCAGAGATGCAACGCTTTCTCAGCCAGGAAGAGAAACTCAGGAGTGGAAATAGTTTTCAACAATGAGCGCGTGCACGTTCCGTGTGGGGAATTGACTTGTTCCTGACATTGGAAAATCAACGAAGTTTCTGTGGATGCTTATCTCGTGTTTGTATTGTCAGCTGCTGGGTCTGGTGACCCCACCTCTATACTCTGCATTTACAGAGTGTCTGTGTCCATGGTAAACAAATGGAGATGAGGCTCCACAGAAGGGAAGCTCTATCAATAGGGTGGTGCAGGACAGTGCATTATCTTTTCTTGGATTTCCCGGGACATTTGTCTGAGTTGGACCAGGTGTCAGGTATAAAACCAAAATTGCGGTGGTCACTGAGCTGTGTCCCCTCCTTCAATATACTGTGTAGCCTCACACCAGTGACAGGACTGTGCTGATGTTCACCATGAATTAAACTGGATTAATTCTGGAACTTTCCAGGCAGGAGTGAGTAACATATCCATCATCACTGGAGTGCAGTCCTCCGATATATTCACTGGCTGACAGAACCCATCTGTCTGCTGAGAACAATACATTGTGTCCATCTCTCTAAGAATGATACAGAAAGAAACTTCCAGAAATACAAGGGTACAGAGTGATTGGTGAAAATGAGGAACAGTAGGTAATTAGAATGACTAAAAGGTATGTCTTTCAAAATCTCATTGGAATTAAGGTTGGCATTATGCTGCATCTGATGAGCTACATCCCCAAGTATTGAGGAGGTGGCAGTAGAGCGAGTGAAAGAATTTACTGATTGTTCTTCAAAGCTGGTTAGATTCTGGAAAGGATCCTCCAGACTGGAAAGCAGCTATTGTACAACGAGTGAAAAATCACACAACACCAAGTTATAGTCCAACAGGTTTAATTGGAAGCACACTAGCTTTCGAAGCGACGCTCCTTCATCCGGTGATAGTGGAGCTCTCGATCATAACACAGAATTTATAGCAAAAATTTACAGTGTGATGTAACTGAAATTGTACATTGAAAAATTGATTGGCTGTTTCGCCTTTTATCTGTTAGTGTACAGTGATAGTTTCATTTCGTTCATGTGTAAATCACAAAACCTTTTATTTTAATTTGTATTCTTGGGTTAGCTGTTAACAATGGTGATAGCTAGACAATATGTTGAAGGTGTTGGCCTCCTGTGTTCTCCCTCTATGCCTTTTGATTCTCATCTAAAAAGTGAGATAACGGAGTTTTACTTAAAATCGTGCAGTTTTTGAGCTCAGAGTTCTTCATGAATGCATGCAGTTTTTGAGCAATGTACAATATAACCCGGCAACACCTTCAACATATTGTCTAGCTATCACTATTGCTAACAGATAACCCGATAATGCAACTTTGAAAAAATGTTTTGTGATTTACACATGAAAGAAGTGAAATTATCACTGTATTCTAACAGATGAACGGGTTAGCAGACAATCAATTTTTCAATGTATAATTTCAGTTACATTACACTGTGAATATTTGCTATAAATACTGTGTTACGCTCGAGCCCTCCACTATCACCTGATGAAGGAGCATTGCTCTGAAAGCTAGCGTGCTTCCAATTAAACCTGTTGGACTATAACTTGGTGTTGTGTGATTTTTAACTTTGTACACCCACGTCCAACAGCGGCATCTCCAAATCATTGTAAATCGAAATATTTAAAACAGGACGGAGAGAGCAAACAGCAAACTAAGCAGTGGTTAGCTTGATGTGAGCTGTGAGAAAAACATTGGAACCTTTTATGAGGAATGTGAAAACTAGACACTTGGAAAATAATGACATGATTCGGTAGAGTCAATCTAGATTCAGGAAGAGGAAATGATCTTGATCTTTGATAAACCTGCTGGATTTTGTGGAGGTTGTCCGTTGTGACATCGAAAATTGAGAACCAGTGGGAATGAAGTGTTTGAATTTTCAGCAGACGTTTGACATGTTTGAATAGGGGTGAGTGGGGAATGTTAGAGTCCATGGGTAGGTAGGGGTGGCATACACCGAAAGTATTAAAAGTTGGATAATCGAGGGAATGAAGAGAGTCATATAATTATCTGGAGTGAAGGCTTTGGAGTATCAGAAGGATCAGTGGTTGGGTAATAGCTCTTTCCAAGATATAAAATATTTCAGATATGAACAACAAATATCATCATTCACATTTATGTTCATTAAATAGTGAGAGATTGGGAAGTGTTGTTGTTGAACCAGACCTAGATATGCTTCGTCATAAGTCATAAACCGAATTTTTATTTAGCAGGAAGTAAATGATATGTGGCTCTTTATGCAAAAATGATTAAAGTACCAGAGTAAATGTATCTTTCCCAATAATAGTGTTTTGTTGAGGGACAGTGAGGTGTATTGTGTACAGGTTTAATCAGCTTTATAAATAATGATCTTATCAGTGATTCAGTCCAAAAGGGTTTTACCAAAATAAACCCTGGCATGATGCTGCCATGAGGAGAAACGAAGAAACTTAATAAAGTGTGTTAAGGTGTTTGTGAGTTTATATTTTAAAAAATGCTGAAGCACATTGAGAGTTGAAGATACAAAATTGCCTTATTACACCAATTAAAGGAATGTCCAGGCAAATTCACATTTCCTATGTATTGGAGTGCAAATATATCCACTGTAAAATTATTGGCTGGTGCCTGTTCCAGTCTAGGAGAGATCTGCACCGTAACACCATGTAGATTATGATTTTTGAGGGTGGTGGTGGTGGGAGGTTCAGCCAGTTACAGTATTGCAAACAGACAACGCAGCAGAATGATTTATCCTGCGATAAGAAAACGTGCATCATTATCCCTCACTACGAACTTCACGAGAGCAATGGTTGATGGGAAATGTGATCAATAGCCGGCGGTGCCAACATTAAATCCAGTCCAGTAGTTTTTGTGAACTGAAAGGACCATACAGAAAGGGGTTAAATGGAGCTGTTTGTTCAGTGACTGTGATTGATGCCGGTCTCCATGGATCCTAGCTATGTCACTGGATGTTTTCCATCTCCTATTAATAAGGGGTTTCTTGCAATGGTTTATGTCATTGTAGCAGCAGATGCATCAACTCCAACGTTCAAAGGGATCAGCAACTGCAGAGACAGAAAAAGGAGATTTAAACATCTGAGAATAGTCTGGAATGATCCATTAATGGATCAGAATCTGAGAACATGCGACTGGAATGCTGCAACAATGGACAGGAGTTTATCCTGGGTTCTTTTCCTTTTTTCCTCATCTTGGTCAACATTACCAGATCGGATATGGGGTGCACTGGTGATTATCCAGGCGGGTTACTATCCTATCCTCGCTATTGTTGGTGTTCCTGGTGAGTTTCTTCATCTATCCATTTATTAATCTCTTCAACAATGGCGAACTTCTTTGCTATTTCTGTTATCTATATTTGACAAAGACAAAAACTATTGTCCTCAGTTTCAAATGCAAATTCCATTGATTACCCACAAATTTCAGAACCGCCCACACCCCCGCCCTCACCAACATCTGAGAACGAGACTGTTCACAATACCGAATTTAAATAAATAAAATTCACTTGTGTCTCGGTATTCTGTCCATCACAAAACCTATCCACTACCAGCTCGATTATATGCCCAGTCACCATCTTGGCCTCAATGCTGATGCTTTTTAACCATTATCTATGCTTTGGTAAAATTCAGACATTATGGTTACACCTCTCCTTTAAGCACTCTTTCAGTTGCAAATATTTCGATCACAACTTTGTTCTTGTCTCTAAAATAACTTAATGACAGCAACACTCTCTCAGAGCAGTAATGTCGGAAGAAATGTAATTCAGATGCACAGGTTATTACACAGAAAGACACTGTTCCACATCCTACCACAGACGATGTCAGAAAGTAAATACAAAAGACAGGAATTGTAAATAACAGCCATGACTTTTCCGGCATTTTGTCGATACGTTTATCTATTTTCACTGATATCCTTTGGTAAATAGATCTTGCGTTAATATCTGGTCTGGCTTAAGATTTATGTGAGTCCCACAGCAATGTGCTTCGTTCTGTACTGTCTGAAAGAATGACCTCACAGTAAATGACATTTGGTTAGGTCAAAAAATGCTGCCCCAGTCAGCGATGCAGACATTCCAAGTAATAACAAAATTAAAAGTTAGATAAAGCAAAGAATGATGCAACAGATCAGAAACAATAAAGAACGAGAAAGTGCCAGACAAACTGAGCAGATTTGGCAGCCCCTCTGGTCGAGAGAAAAATAGAATTGGCAATTCAATTCTAATGACCATACATCAGAACTGAACACAGTTGGGAAATAGTGTGATCGATGTTGGTGACACCTTTTTTATGAAAGGGAGAAGGACTGAGTTGAATAGATGGAGAAAGAGAGAGATAGAGAGAAAGGAGCAAAGAGATTGTTGATGATCAGGTGGTGTGGAAATAAAAAATGAAATTAAACCTTGCTTATGTTTCTCCTGTTCCCATATTACTGATAATCATGACCATGTAAGGTATATGTCAAAGTTCCTGTTTAAAGTTATTTTTGTCTGTTTTTCTCTCTTCCCTGAGTGGGATTATCTTCCTTTATTCATTAATGGGATGCTGGGCCAATATTTAATTCCCTTTCCCCATTGTCCTTAAGAACGTTTTGTTGAGCTGCCTTCTTGACCCACTGCAGTCCGTGGGCTGTAAGTAGTCAGTGCTGAGGTCCATGCGGTTTCTTTTCTTTGAGGCTTTGAAGTGATAGATATAACTGAGTGGCTGGCTTGGCCATTTCAAACTGCAACTGAGAGTTAACCACATTGCTGTGGGTCTGGAGTCACCAGCTGAAGACGGTAGATTTCCTTTCCTGAAGTGTATGAGGGTGCCAGGTAGGACAATCAACAATGGTTTCATTGTTTCATTTGATTCTTAATTCCTGATATTTTATTGAATTCAATTTCCAACATTTGCCGTTGTGGGATTCGGATCCGGTGTCTGGGTCATGACCTCATTCCCTGGATTTATACTCAGAGATAATACAGCTGGATCATCGCCTCCTCAGCATCTCCAATCAACTCCAATGGCAACAGTGATGTTGTTGTTGGTGTGACTTTGCTTCATAACGCAAATAAATGATCGGCAAAATACTCCATCCATCTCATTTTGTATTTATGAGAAGGCGAGATGATGGGAAGTGCTCTTGATGAAAAGGAGCTGGATGTCCTTGATCATAGGGCACTAACAGAATTCATACAGAAAAGTTGGGTACTGGCAGGTGGGACAAGATTGAGTTGGGATATCTGGTCGGTATGGACGGGTCTGACCAAAGGATCTGTTTCCATGCTGTGCATCTCTATGACTCTTATGACTCAGCAAGTAATCAGCACAATAAATGAGTAGTATCATTCATTACAAAATGATTAAAGTATAAGAATGAAGACACCGTCCTGCAGTTGTGGAGTGTACTTGAGACAGTATTTTCTTTCATTTATAATCAATGATCTCCTTGCTACACAGAGACAGTGGATTGGAGATTCACCAGACTAATAGCTGCTGAGGAGAGTGTGAAGAAAATGAGCGTTTAATCTACAACGTTACAAAATGAATAAAATGCGATTGCATTAACACTGGAGTGTTATGAATCAACACTCATTATTTCCAAAAACAAACATGGATAGCATTAGATATAACATGTTTTCCATGATATGTATCTTCACATTTGGACAAATATATACATAGAAAAGGTTTAGAAGGATATGGACCAAGCGCAGGGAAATGGGGTTAGCATGGATGGACATTTAGATCAGCATGAACCAGTTTGTGCTAATGGGCCTGTCTCCGTGCTATAGGATTCTATGACTCTATGATAACTTACAGAGCTCTATGGAGCCCCCATGTTGGTTGAGAGAGAGAGCTCCAGGTTCTGAATGAACTCTCACCGCCTGGATGTACAGTTGGTGTGTGACCCTGCATTGAACGTCATGTTGTTCACAAATCTGTCACCAGCCACACTCTGATAGTATTAGCCATTCCCACCAGCTTCTGACTCCCATACAGAACACTAGCTTGTCTTCTCTGTTACAAACCAATCCTTTTTTTTGCTAAAAGCTGTTCATTAGCTCAAGTAGACCATGTCCTTGATGTTTTTCAGAGGGTCAATAAAATGGGGCCAGGCTTCGATCAGTCTGGTTTGGTACAGATGCGAAAGGGATTTTCAGAGGCCTTTTATTTATATGTAAACAGATGAAACTACAGGTGAAAGACGTCATGCTTTAAAAGAAATCTGTATAATGAACGTGGAGTTGTCGGCTCTTTTAGCTGAGCTAGCTGAGTTGAGCTGAGCTGAGCAGTTTTCAGTTGAGTCTTGAACTGAGAAGTTCAACTGGCAGCTGTGTGGAAACTCTCTCACTTTTCTGCCCTTGAGCTTCAACCTGGAAACATGCATTCCATTATGACGTTATTTCAAGTGAGTTTGATTATTGGGACTATTGTGTGTATTTGGAATAGCATATTTAGGTCTAGCTGGATAAGTTGAATTCTGTAGGGGTTCTTTATTCTGTTCTTTGTGTTTTATTGTGGAATTTTGAACAATGTTTTTGTCTGATTTAAATCACCCTAGCTAAATTACTCCGGGTAATTTTCATTGGATAATTAACAAAACAAACTGCAGAGTTATGCTCTGGGCTGCTTGCTTAAGAATGTTTTAAGTGGTCTAGCCTCGTCCATAACAGACTGGGGGCTCATTGCTGGATCTTTAACAGCGAATGGGAAATGCTTGTGTCTTTATTGCTGGTATTAGTTTGATTGGGTTGACAAAGCTTCGAATAGTAATGGCTATTTCAGTCGCCAAACGTTTCCTGGGTGTGCATGCAGTGACTTTGGATATTTTATGAAAAGTGAATAAGACCAAATTGCAAGAATTAGCAGAGAAGCTGGAATTGGAACTGACTGCTTTTGTGAGGTAAGGAGAGATAATTACAGCAGAAGCTCATCAATTAAACTTTCTGGAGAAACCAACAGAATCAGAGATGGGAAGAATTCAGTTGCAAATGAAACATCTTGAGTTAACGTTGAGAGGTAAGGAAAGGGTAGCCAAAATGAAACATTTGACTATTGATAAAATGCAGAAGAAGGGGTAAAAGAGAGAGCAGTAGAACAGAGAGTAAAAATAACGAATGGCAAAAGAGAGAGCAGCAGGCGAGAGAGAAAGGGAGAGCTTTTGAATAACAAAAACTCACACTTAAAAAGGAAAGTCAGTGTAAAAGGCTGGAGATAACGGCTGAGGGTCTGCTTGGTAATGAAGAGAGTGCGGATGAGCAACTCCTGGTAGTCAGAAGCCTAGTGAGAATTTGTTTGAGTATGTTCAAGCATTGTCTCAACTTGATGAGGAGTATGTGATGCCCAATTCATCTCATTTGAAACGTTGGCTACACAAATGCAGTGGCCAGAGGCAATGTGGATTTTGTAGATCCAAACGAAACTCGTAGGTAGGACAGGCGAGGTATTCACATCCCTAGCAGAGGAGGTATCTGGAGAGTATGAGGAAGTTAAAAAAAACATTTTGTCTGCATAGGCAACCTTTTAGGAATCTATTGAGGGATCCTGGTCAAACCTACACTGAGTTTCTAAGGATCAAACAGACTAATTTCGATAGTTGGATAAGAGATTTAAAATTCAAGCAAAGCTATAATGCCCTTAGCGAGTTTAGTACTGGGAGGAATTCATAAATTCGCTGCATAAGTAATGCAAACTCAGATGGAAGAGCAGAGAGTGCAAAAAGCAAGGTTAGCTGCTGAAATGGCTGATGATTATGAACTGGTCCATAAACTTGGTTTGCTTTCCAGAACCAGTTCTGGTCTCTGAGGGACAGAAATTGGAGCAAAGAGATATCCTCACGTGTAAAGGGAAAGGTAGACCACAGTGCAGATTATAAATAAGTAATAAGTAGCAGTAATAAAGAAAACCTTGCAAAGAAGTTAAAGTACTATGGTGTTTTCATTGTAATAAAGTGGGCCACACAAAATCACAGTGTTGGTGGGCTGGGAGAAAACCAAATGTAGGATAACCAGACAAGCCTGGGTGTTTTGTTGGACTCGTAACAAAAAGCATAAGGGAAGTTAGGCAACTGTCTCAGAGTGTACAAAATGATAAGTGGACATGCCAAATCTGCATTAAAAAGTTACATGAAAGAGTAAAGTTGATTCACATAGACCAGGAATATTTTGTAAGGAGGTTCCAATATTAATTGACAGGATATTTTCAGTCTGCAATGCTGAGGGGTGAGGCTTTATGCACTCTTGAGAGAATATTGCCAGAAAATGTGCTGGTAACAGGAATTCATAGTGAGGCAAAAAGTGCTCAGTTATGTAAAGTGAGGCTGGAGAGTCCAGAGAAGTGTGGAAAATGTGTGATAGGAGTACTGGACCCCTAACTCTGAGCTCCAGGAATAAAATTTGTCCTTGCAAATAATATAGCTGATTCACTGGTAGGCATGCTGCCTGGTCTAGTTGAAAAGCCAGTGGAGACGCAGGCAACTGAAGACCTGGAGAATGTTTATCCAGGAATTTTCCCTGATTGCGTGATCAGAAGATCACAAATGCACTGGTTGAAGCAGGATAAAGGCAGAGATAAGGAAGCTGACGTAGAGTTATCCGAAAGTTTCTTTTTGATCAGATAAGTGAAACAGAGAAGGAGCTAGTTGGAAAACATGAACGTATTTTTACCTCTGCTAAGCTGATTGAATTACAGCAGAAAGCTGAGGAGTTACAAAAGTTATATCAAAAGATATTTAGGTAGAAAGAGAATAAATGCATTCCTGTGTGTTATAACTTAACAAATGATGTCTTAATGCGGATATGGAGATCAGCGCACATTGTGGCAGATCAGACGTGGACAGAAGTTCATCAAATTGTTTTGCCTGTTGGATATAGAAAGGAGGTGTTGCGAGTGGCACATGAGCTACCACTTGGAGATCATTTCGGGGTGAGGACATTACAGGCTGGAATACAAATATATTTTGACCGGCCTGGACTACACAAAGGTGTAGTTGAATATTGCCAGACGTCTCAAACATGTCACACAGGCAGTAATAAAACCTGAACTTTAATACCTATTTCAGCATTTGAGGAAACTTTCACAAGAGTGTTGATAGATGGTGTAGGTCGCCTATCTGAAACGAAAAGTGGGAATAAGTATTTATTAACAACAATGGATGTGTCGACTAGATTTCCTGAGGCAGACCCATTATGCAGCATCACAGCTAAAAGAGTTGTAGAAAAAAATACGTATTTTTTAACTAGGTACGGACTACCAATAGAGATCCAGACAGATCAAACCTCACATCCGAACTATTCAAGCAGGTGATGGACAACTTGGGAATAAAACAATTCAAATCTACTACGTAGTATTCAGAATCACCGTGAGCATGAGCGAGAAGGCATCAAATAGTGAAGAGCACATTGAGGGTTTATGGTCAGGATAATCCAGATGATTGTGATAAGGAAATTCCTTTTGAACTACTTGTGATCAGAGACGCACGAAATGAATCGACCAAATTCAGACTATTTGAATTAATTTGTGGGAATGAAGTAAAAGGACCATTACCATTGGTTAAGGAGAAATTAATAAGTCAGAATTCAGAGACCACTCATTTAGACGATGTATCAAATTTTAGGGAACGATTAAATACAGCTGGATATTTGGCTATACCGCATTTAAAAGTATCGCAGCATACAATGAAACAGGAAGTGGATCAGAAATCACAAATTCTCAATTTTGCAATTGGGAATAAGGTATTGATGTTACTTCCAGTTACAGTTGAGCCTTTAGAAGCAAGTTTTATTGTACCTTATCAAATTGGGAAGAAATTGAATGAGGTAAACTGCTTGGTACGGACACCAGACAGGAAGAAATCTCACAGAGTGTGTCATATGAATATGCTCAACAGATATTTTGATAGGGAATGAAAGCAATAGAAGAAGGCATTAACGATTACAGCACAGAAGGAAGAATCAAGTTCAGAGGATTCCGAATTGGACATTCCTATATCAAATTGAACAATGAAAAAGTTGTCAAAAATTGGAATAAATTATTGAGTTACCTTCCACAAGAAAAGCACAGTGACCTGAAAGAGTTATTACGATATCGTGGAGAGATCCGCAGAAATAAACTGGGAAGTCCGAATGTAATTGTACGTGATGTAGACACAGGAGATGCTGTTCTGATTAAGCAACATCCTTAAAGGCATTACCCTCTAAAGTTGGCTCAGGTCAGAAGGAG
This sequence comes from Hemiscyllium ocellatum, assembly GCF_020745735.1. Taxonomy (NCBI): domain Eukaryota; kingdom Metazoa; phylum Chordata; class Chondrichthyes; order Orectolobiformes; family Hemiscylliidae; genus Hemiscyllium; species Hemiscyllium ocellatum. The sequence goes on from NW_026867800.1 coordinate 963,963, forward strand.
ACAGAGCAAACGTTCCAAGATGGCATAATCGAAGTGAGTTACAGTACTGGAGCTCATGTATAGTCATGATGCCAAAGCCAGTAGTTACCCAGTGGTCATGTGTGGACTATCACAAAGTCAACTTCGTTTGGAAGACTGATGCTTATCAAATTCTATGTTTGGAGAACTGTGTCGAAAAAGTGGGAGAGGCTACTTACATTTCTAAGTTGGACTTGCTCAGAGGCTACTGGCAAGGGCTTCTGTCAGAGACAACAAAGGCAATTGTGGCTTTCATAACGCCAAATGGACTATATCAGTTCAATGTTGAGGCATTTGGCACGTAAAACAATCCAGCCACATTTCAGAGACTGATAATAAGGTCATTGCTGAATTACCCAACTATGTGGTGTACATTGATGACCTGGTGGTTTTTAGTCACACATGGAAGGATCATTTACAGCATTTATCGACTTGATTGATTGACTTTAGAAGGCAGGCTTGGTGGTAAACCTAACTAAAAGTGAATTTGAGAAAACCCAAGTCACGTTCCTGGGTCATTTTATTGGACATGGACAAATGGCCCCATGGGATACAAAAACGAAAGTAGTTCGGTAATGTTCCACACCGTCGACAAAAAGAAATACGTAGTGCTACGGTTCCTGGGATTGACTGGATTTAACTGAAAGTTTGTGCGAAACTTTAAGCAGTGTGGCTGCTCCACTCACCGAATTGTAAAGGGCAAGAACTCTCAGTGGACAGAGTACTGTCAAAAGGCACTTTACAGCTTAAAAATGTGTTAGCCACTGCCCCCAGTATTAGCTGCACTAAATTACACAAAGCCTTTAAGGTGGCTATCGCTACCAGTGATGTGGGTGTCGGTCCGGTGTTGGTGCAGGAGGAGGATGAGGGAATAGAAATACTCATCGTGTATTTTTCTGGGAAGTCGAACGATCATCAACAGAAATGTTCAATGGTGGAGAAAAAACTTTAAACTTTGTGTTGGCATTACACCATAACTGTGTTTCTATTACAGTAATGCATCTGAGACAATCGTATACACTGATCACAGCATATTGACATTTGTGGAAAAATTAAAGACACAATTGCCAGACTGTTCAGATGGAGCTTGTTGTTGCAGCCATTAAATCTGACCATTGTGCATGTGGCAGGTCGCGAAAACGTGAAAGCTGATGAGTTATTGAGAATCGAATGAGATAACGGAGGTGTTTGGTGGTGCGTATACCGTGGCCTGAATTTGCATGGGTTTGTGCATGTTTGAATGTTTACAGTTGGTATAATGTATCTGTCAGTTTTGAGACTACTACCTGGGTGTGAGGGGTTAAAAATGCAGCCACCTTTTAACATTGATAGTTCATTTTTTAAGGTGGGGGGAGGGGGAAAGACATGTTACAAAGCAAGTCCCTTTTTTGTCTAAAAGCTGTTCCTTGGCTCAAGGAGACTCTGTCCTTGTTTTTTTTTTCAGAGGTACAATAAAACGGGGCCAAGCTCCGATCAGTCTGGTTTGGTACAGAGATGAAAAGGATTTTCAGAGTCATTTGGTTTATATGGAAACAGATGAGACTTCAGGCCAAAGTGATCATGCTTTATAAGTAACCAGTATAATGAACGGAGAGTGGTGAGCTATTTTGGCTGAACTCGCTGAACTGAGCAGTTTTCAGTTGAGTCTCGAACTGGGAAGTTCAACTGGGAGCTGTGTGGAAACTCTCTCTCTTTTCTGACATTCAACTTCAAACTGGAAATTTGTGTTCCATTTATACTGGCTTTTATTGGGAGTTTGCTTATTCGGACAGTTATGTATATTCGGAACAGCATAATTAAGTCTAGCTGAATCGGTTGAATTCTGTCGTGATTCTTTATTCAGTTCTTTGTGTTTCATTGTGTAATTTTATGAATAAATTTTTTGTCTGTTTCAAAATGTAGTAGTCAACCTAGTTAAATTACTCCAGCTAATTTTCATTGGACACTTACCTAAACAATTTGCAAAGGTATGTTCTGGGCTGCCTGCTTCAAGATGTTTTGAGTAGCCGAGCCAAGTTCATGACATCTCGGCGATGGAAAATGCTTCCTTGGGACATGACACAAACCAATCACTTTCCCTCCTCATGATCAGCAAACCACGTTAACATAACATGTGTGTACCATTAGCAATGGAGCCAGGAGGAACAACATGGAGCAGTCTGTCTGTGCAGTCTCTGCTTCATTGGTTTGTTGTGTTGCAGAAAAATGACATCCTCCTATCTCAGTCTAACCGTTTGGAGGGGCTGAATGGCCTCTTCTGTTCATGTGTCAGTATCTTGAGGAACTGAATTTCTTCATCCTGGCCCGAGTACAGAGGTTCAAGGACTTCAGTTGGCAACCCTTGGTTTCTGCCTATCAGCATGTTGTGTTGACTAGACTCTATCTTCCTGAGTTATAGGAGACAAACAGAAGACTGGAAGAACACCGCAAGCCAGGCAGCATCATGAGCTGGGAAAGTCAACATTTCAGGTACAACCGGTCTTCAGCACTAGGTTGAGGGGTAGGGAGAGCAGCAGATAAAGAGGGAAGGGAGTGGTTGGGGTGGGGGGATCAGGGAGATGGTGAGTTCGGAAATGTGGGCACACGTGGTGGGTGCAACCTGGTTGGGCGATGCTAGGGATGAATTCCGTTTGGGAGCTGAAAGGAAGGGTTGTTAGGTGGAATGGAAGACCTCCCAGTCAGTTCCTATTTGAATTCTCTTTCCCAATCCCTTTCCGACATAGCCATCCTTGGCCTCCTCCATTGACACAACAAACCAAACCATAATTTGGAGGAACAAGATCTCATCTGTCACGTGTGCAGCCTGCACCCCGGGGATTCAACATTGAATTCTCCAATTTCAAATTGCCTCCCTTTTAATCCCCCCCACTCCCTTCCCAAGCCCTCCCCTGCCTTCCATTCCTCTGAGCAACCATTTGTCCTGCTACCAACTGGATTCAGCCCTCCCATCACCAACCCGCTGATACCCTTTATCTGTGTTCACTTATCCCCCAACTCGCCACTCTGCCTCCTCCTCCTCACCCACACTTTATCTATATAACCCCTTACTCCCACCCACAGTCCTGACGAAGGGTTATATCCAATGCGTTCACTTCTCAAAGTCTTGATGCTGCCTTGCTTTTTCTGTTCTTCCAGCTTCCTGCGTGTGTATTTTGGATTCCAACACCTGCTTTTATTTTAAATTGTCTTCTTGTGTAACAGGCAGGAGTGAGTGAATGCATTGCGCCTCTTGTTATCCAATAGATCTGATAGGGTGAATGGCTTTCTTATATTACTGTGAAACCAGCTAGAGTTGTTGAAGGGGTTCCTCTTGCTTTTAACCGTGAAAATGTTTAGTGCCCAGCAGTGCTTTTGATCAATGTTACCTTAGTACTTTAGGAGGTGACTCATTGCTCTGAACATTGCATAATCTTCAAAGAACATTCCACCTCTGATCATATGACAGAGGGAAAGACATTGATGAAGTAGCCGAAGAAGCTACCCTGAGGATTGCCCACAAGGATATCTAGGGACTGCGAGGATTGATGTCCACCAGCCCCATTGTGTTCTGAATGATCCAACCAGTGGGGAATTTACAACTGATTCCCATCAAGTTCAATTTTGTTCAGTCTCCTTGACATCTTGCTTTATCAAATCCTGTCTTGATATCAGGGCCAGTAACTTTACGCTGTGTTCATATCTTCTATCCATGTCAATAGGCCAAGGTATATGTGTGGGGAGTGTTTCCTTCTCTCAGAGGGTAGTGACGGTTGGGACCAGACAGTTGGGGAGGCCAAATCACTGAAATGTTTGGTGGGTGCGAGTGGGTGTTCATGGATTTTGACCCGTCAGAGAGTCGAGGGCTACAAAGAATTGGGCATGAAAGAGAAATTGTGGCCGAGTGCAGATCAGCCCTGAATTACTGAATGGAAGGGCAGGTCTGAGGGGCTATGTAACCTGGTTTTAGAACATAGAACATAGAACATAGAAGGATACAGCGCAGTACAGGCCCTTCGGCCCTCGATGTTGCGCCGACCGAATCCTACCTAACCTATACTAGCCCAATAACTTCCAAATGCCTATCCAATGCCCGCTTAAATGACCATAAAGAAGGAGAGTTCACCACTGATACGGGCAGGGCATTCCATGAGCTCACAACCCGCTGTGTGAAGAATCTACCCCTAACATCTGTCCTATACCTACCACCCCTTAATTTAAAGCTATGTCCCCTAGTAACACCTGACTCCATCAGCGGTAAAAGGTTCTTAGTATCTACCCTATCTAAACCCCTAATCATCTTATACACTTCTATCAGATCTCCCCTAAACCTTCTCTTCTCCAATGAGAACAGCCCCAAGTGCCTCAGCCTTTCCTCATAAGATTTTCCTACCATTCCAGGCAACATCCTGGTAAACCTCCTCTGCACTCGTTCTAAAGCTTCCACATCCTTCCTATAGTATGGCGACCAAAACTGCACACAATACTCCAGATGAGGCCTCACCAGAGTCTTATACAACTGCAACATGACCTCAGGACTCCGGAACTCAATTCCTCTGCCAATAAAGCCCAGTACACCATATGCCTTCCTCACAGCACTATTTACCTGGGTGGCAACTTTCAGAGATCTGTGTACATGGGCACCAAGATCCCTCTGCTCATCCACACTACCAAGTAGCCTACCATTAGCCCAGTAATCCATCATCTTGTTTTTCCTACCAAAGTGAACGACTTCGCACTTAGCTACATTGAATTCCATTTGCCACATTTCCGCCCAGCTCTGCAACTTATCTATATCCCGCTGTAACCTACCACTTCCTTCCTCACTATCCACAACTCCACCGACTTTTGTGTCATCCGCAAACTTGCTTACCCAGCTTTCAAGTCCTTCCTCTAGATCATTTATAAAGATAACAAAAAGCAATGGTCCCAAAACAGATCCTTGTGGTACACCGCTAGTAACTGCGCTCCAAGATGAACATAATCCATCAACTACTACCCTCTGTCTCCTTCCAGCCAGCCAATTCCTAATCCAAACCTCTAATGTATCCTCAATGCCATACCTCCGAAGTTTTAGCATTAGCCTACCATGGGGAACCTTATCGAACGCCTTACTAAAATCCATATACACAACATCTACTGCTTTACCCTCATCCACTTCCTTAGTCACCTTCTCAAAGAACTCAATAAGGTTTGTGAGGCACGACCTGCCCTTCACAAAACCATGCTGGCTATCCCTGATCACGTTATTCCTACCCAGATGTTCATAAATCTTATCCCTTACCATTCTCTCTAAGACTTTGCCCACCACTGAAGTCAGACTCACTGGCCTATAGTTACTAGGGCTATCCCTACTCCCTTTCTTGAACAATGGGACCACATTCGCTATCCTCCAGTCCTCTGGTACTATTCCCGTTGACAATGACGACATAAAAATCCAGGCCAATGGCTCTGCTATCTCCTCCCTAGCTTCCCATAGGATCCTGGGGTAAATGCCATCAGGCCCAGGAGACTTATCTATATTCATCCTTTCCAATATTCCCAAAACCTCTTCCCTGCATATTTCCAGGGCATCCATTCTAATTATTTGTGATTCCATATTCACATCAGCAACAGTGTCCTGTTCCTGAGTGAATACTGATGAAAAGTACTGATTTAATGTCTCTCCAATCTCCTCCGCCTCCACACAACTTCCCACTACTATCCTTGACTGGACCGATACCTACCCTAGTCATCCTTTTATCTTGACATACCTATAGAAAGCCTTTGGGTTTTCCCTAATCCTGCCAGCTAAAGACTTTTCATGTCCCCTTCTCGCTTCTCTTAGCTCCCTCTTTAGCTCCTTCCTGGCTACCTTATAACTCTCAATCGCCCCTATTGAACCTTCACGCCTCATCTTTACATATGCCGCCTTCTTCCCTTTCACAAGGGACTCCAATTCCTTACTAAACCACGGCTGCCTCACAAGGCCCTTTACACCATGCCTGACTGGTACATACCTATCGAGGACACGCAGTAGCTGCTCCTTGAACAATCCCACATCTCATTAGTGTTCTTCTCTTGAAGCCTGTTTTTCCAATCCACACATCCTAAGTCATGCCTCACTGCATCATAATTTCCCTGCCCCCAGCTATAGCTCTTGCCCTGCGGCGCACGATTATCCCTCTCCATCACTAAAGTAAAAGTCACCGAGTTGTGGTCACTGTCCCCGAAGTGCTCACCTACTCCAAGTCTAACACCTGGCCTGGTTCATTACCTAGAACCAAATCCAATATAGCCTCCCCTCTTGTTGGCCTGTCGACATATTGTGTCAGGAAACCCTCCTGCACACATTGTACAAACACCGACCCATCTAATGAACTCGAGCTATAGCTCTCCCAGTCAATATCTGGAAGTTAAAGTCCCCCATAACAACCACCCTGCTACTTCACTCTTTTCCTGAATCATCCTCGCAATATTATCCTCTACTCTCTAGGACTATTAGGAGGCCTGTAGAAACACCTAACAGGGTGACCTCACCTTTCCTATTTCTAACCTCAGCCCAAACTACCTCAGATGGCAAGTCCTCTTCCATCGTCCATTCCACTGCTGTGATACTGTCTTTGACAAGTAATGCCACGCCTCCCCCTTTTTTACCCCCATGTCTGATCCTACTAAAACATTTGAACCCTGAACGTTCAACAGCCATTCTTGTCCCTGTTCTACCCACGTCTCTGTAATGGCCACAACATCGAAGTCCCAGGTACCAACCCACGCTGCAAGTTCACCTACCTTTTCCTTATACTTCTGGCATTGAAGTATACACACTTCAATCCACCTTTCTGGTTACAGGCACCCTCCTTAGAGATCGCTGCATTATTCCTAACCTCCCTACACTCAAGGTCCTGTACCCTAAAGCTACAGTCCTGGTTCCCATGCCCCCGCGGAGTTAGTTTAAACCCTCCCAAAGAGCACTAGCAACCTCACCCCCAAGGATACTGGTGCCCCTCAGGTTCAGGTGTAGCCCATCCTTTTTATAGAGGTCCCACCTCCCCAGAAAGAACCCCAGTTGTCCAGAAACCGGAATCCCTCCCTCCTGCACCATCCCTGTAGCCACGCATTTATATGCTCTCTCTCCCTATTCCTCGACTCTCTATCACGTGGCACGGGTAACAAACCAGAGACTACAACTCTGTTTGTTCTAACTCTGAGCTTCCAACCCTAGCTCCCTGAAAGCCTGTCTGACATCCTCACCCTCTCCTACCTATATCGTTTGCCAACGTGGACCACGATCTGGGGCTGCTCCCCCTCCCCCTTAAGGACCCGGAAAACACGATCAGCGACATCACGTACCCTTGCACCTGGGAGGCAACATACCAAACGTGAGTCCCTGTCGCCCCACAAAACCTTCTGTCTGTCACCCTCACAATCGAGTCCCCAAGAACTATTGCCTACCTTTTCTCCACCCTACCCTTCTAGAGCAACGGGGCCAGGCTCCGTGCCAGAGGCCTGAACCTCGTTGCTTGCCCCTGGTAATCATCCCCCCCACAAGTATCCAAAACGGTAATACTTGCTCTGTTATTCCAGTATACCCCATAGTCCAGTCACTTTGGTGGCCTCTTCCATTTCCTGTGTCACTGACTTCAAAGTAGCTGCAATAGATGATCCTGTTGCTGGTAACTGGATACTGGTGCCTGCATGATCTGGTTACAGTTTTAAAAGGCCCTTGGGGTTTACTTGGCCTCCTCCTGTAGTTGTATATCAGGGCTCAAGGGGCTGAAAGGCCTCATTCCTGTTTCTGGTGAAATTGAAATCCATATCGACAAAATCTCCTGCCCTTGAGAAAGTGAGCACAGCAGAAGCTGGAGATCAGTGTCGAAAAGTGTGGCACTGGTAAAACACGGCAGGTCAGGCAGCATCAGAGGAACAGGAGAATCGATGTTTTGGGACGTTCCTGTTGAAGGGCTTATGTCTGAAACATAGATTCTCCTGCCCCTCGAATGCTGCCT